>NW_027208435.1:0-60569 GCF_027789765.1 Dendropsophus ebraccatus | reverse complement strand
ATTTTCTATGGGAATTGCAGAAATGACTTCTAAGCCTCAAAATAATGACTTTTTTTCCTAAGGTGGTAGGAATGAAACTCAGTGTGGGCTGGATGGGGTCCCCCCCTGGGCACCGCAGACCTAAGCTTGTTTAACTCCTACCTCTTAAAGGGACCGAGAAAAATGACCTTTTCTGCACTCCAATGTAAGTCAATGGGGCGGATTTTTTGGCTATGTGCTAGAAATGAAATTCAGTGCGGATTGGATGACAGGCACCCTAGGCACCCAGGATTGGCTTTAGTTTCACGTGTATCTCTTAAGCCGGCAGAGAAAACCCACCTGATATGCGCTCCACACAATTGAATAGAGGACGCCGTAGGAATTTTTTTTGTATACTTACCTAACGGGAAATTCCTGTTCTTGAAGTCCGTAGGCGGCACACCATGGTTAAGTCTAGGATCCGAGTGCAAGGCAGAAGAGAACTGTCAGGAGTATCCCAAATAAAAAAGGACAAGGTATAAGAGGCGGATCAACACACCAACACAGGAGTTCGTATGGCAGCAGTATATTAATAAGGGAGGGTTGTGTTGTCCGCCTGAACGGACTCAAGAACAGGAATTTCCCGTTAGGTTTAGTATCAAAATTCCTAAGTTCTTGCAACCTAAGGCCGGCACACCAGGACATACACAGCAGTGTAAAGCACACACGGGTGGGAATTAATCCAATACTTAGACCTTAGTACTTGTCTGCTTACTGGCTGCTTTTTTTAGGGATTAAAAATCCCGTAGAAGGAGTAAAAAAAAGGTCAAGCTTTTCTTAAAACATGAAGCAGCTCTCAGCCCTCTGAAGACGATCTTGAAATCCAGGCCATCAAATGACATGGCCTGTGAATAAGCTTGTAGTCACATGCTAGAGTTGAGGAATAAGAAAGATGAACCAGCCATAAGCACTATTTGGAGATTATATTTCTTGAGGCTGTGAATTCTCCTTTTCCAGCAGAAACAAATACCCAGGTCCCAGAAGTAGGCACTTCTATATCCGGGGATGATTGAAGCATCGAAGAAGCGTCTGCGAGAAGATAATCCGTGAACCAGGGCTAATTGTCAATTTAAGCAACTTGGAGGAGAAAGATGGAAGCCAACCATCTTCTGAAACAGAACGGGATAAAGACACACAGGACCTTTTGGAGATTTTCCAATTGTCTGCTGTAGTCCAAAGCAATCTATCGTGTTAAGCTAAAAAGCTCCAAAGCCTCCCCATATTCTCAGCCGGAAAGATCCCGGCGAGATAGGGGGCTGAACCAAAACCATCCTAGGAGGGGCGTTCCAGGCTGAGGCGAGTGCTTCGTCCAAACTAAAGATATTTTGGACTTGAAAAACCAGATGTCTGGTATGTTACTTCCCTTCTTCGTACAAATAAACAGCAGAGTTATAAGCTGGAACTGAAACCATATATCCCTGGTAAAATGATTTAACAAATAGTCAGGTATCAAGGGTCCCCTTGACCGCCTGTACGGGTCCGGAGAACACGCCCTGTGAATATAGATAGCTTAAAAAAAATGGAAAGGAGTGTATGAATAACACACATGAGCATACTGTACAACAGACGGCATACTATAAGGGTAGAACGGAACCTCCGAGCCGGTTTGTCAGAAATGACAAGTTTCTGTATAGCTAAGAGTTGTTCCTTGGATACTAGAATCTATTGGAGAGGCTGTACACAAGGTAGGCAAAAAAAGAGAAACCAGATAGTTACTCACTTATTAGGAGGACGCTGTCCAACATCAGGGATTATGTCATTCTATGGCAGCCGGACCACACCAAAGGGAAGGGAAAGAGCTGCACTCTCGTTCCCGGATTCTCTCCTCTTCCTCAGCGGTAGTCGGATTCAGAGAGGAGAACTTCAAAAGCCAGGAACCCCCGGCTGAATACATACCAAAGTATCAGGACACACCGTTCCCGCAATATCCATAGAATGGTGCTCTTGGAAAAAAGAGCCATTGATAGGGCTGGTGTAATCTGTGATTCCTCCTGCTACGTTCTGGCAGGAGAATAAATCTGAAAACAACAACTCCTAGAAAAACAGCCAGCATCAAAAAAAAAAAACAATATACATAGTCTCCTTGGAATGTCGGTATTAACAATACTAGGAGGCTTCCCTGTAAAGCCGTGGAGAAGGAGAATCGCCTAAAAAAAAGGTTCTCCCCGCTAGCTAGGAGTAGACTGCCGCAGGGAAAGACATTGAGACAATTCTTCCTAGCCGCATAAGGAAAAACACACCGAACAAGTTAGATGACAAAAAGTAATACATCCCAGATCCCATAAACGGGGATAATGTGGAAAACACATACAGTAAACATTTATCATGACTAATGGTCAATGATATGAGCTAGGCTTGCATCGCAAGGTATCCCATCGAGGCTGTGATGATCCTAAACCGGGTAGACAGTCATTTATGTGTGTAATGCAACCCAAGTCTTGAATTGTGGGGCTACCATCACAGACAGGGATTAGTATCCTACTTACGAGACTCCTAGAGTGTAGCTCACTAAGCTCAGGTAACAAAAAAAAATTTTTTTTTTTTTTTTTCAGCAGGCAAGCAGATAATTTAAAGTCTCATAACAAGAGACTAATGTGCCGGAAATATTACTTACATTATTGAGAGAGTGGCGATGTAGCGACCAGCAGGATAACGAGCAGCCGCCTTCTGGATATACTGTTTTCGGATCAGCCATATCCACTATAGTGCAGAGTATGCTACGCAAAACCTGGACGTGAGGTGGCGGCGGTAACAGAGGAGAACTGGTACTGATAATTCCAGTAGCAGGATGTCAGTAAGTCGTGCGGTTTCACAGTTCAGTCCGGGGTCCACCGTTTAGTCGGACTAGCGATACACAGCCCCAACATCCCCCAGGGTCCCTCTTCCAAAGTCTCAGCTGTAGTAGTGACACACAGCCAAATCCTTTATCGGATTTCCTCTCAGTCCTAATAAAGAAACATCCTGCAAAAAAGGATGAAAGACAGAGGGGATAATGAGGTACTTACCATAGAGCTAAGTATATAGATCATCACTGATAGCTTGAAGCCATTATAGGGCGAGCAAGGCCCACTGTTCACTTTGTACGCACAGCAAAGTTGTGCTTCTGGAAGCCAGTTCCTCGTGCTTTTCAAATGGCGGGAACTCTCCCGTGGAACAGGTATTGACTTCCTGGCGCACTCCCCCCTAAAAAAGAGCTTTTTTACCCTTCTCCCTGAAAAAACGGGGTGCAGGTAACGAGAAAGTACACACAGAAAACACATTTTCCAGTACTTAGCTTTAGAGGCATAATGGCCGCCGCTCCCGACTTCCGAGACTCCGGCTCCTCGTGTCTCCGTCAGCGGGGAAAATTTCAGCATGGCAGAGAACACCTCCTTGTGCGTTAATCTGCAGGTGGACTGTGATGGCGCTCAGACACCAGCTGCACGTGCATTTAGTCGTCCGCTGAAAAGTCAGAGTGGCTAATTTTTGCGCCAGAAGTTTAAACTCTGCATCCAATAAAGAGGATTGTAGCATGGAAGTATCAGACCTGCCCCCAGTAGACATAGTTGCATACACAAATAATGTGTGATAGTGACGGGAATAAAAACACCGTCATCCAAGAGCATGATAGGTAAACAATAACATGTACCCTGTGTGATCTGGATGCATGCAGGTCTGAATCCGTTCATCGAGTAGGGGACGGCAAAGACAGGGAAACAAATCCTGCGTCATCCGAATGCAAGCAGGTCTGACAACCGATCGTCCAAAGGAGGATGGTGCAGATCAGGATAAATAAGAGTTGGGAGAACCATAGATTATAGTTCTGATTGTTATCCTGATGTCTTTCAGGGCGAGACCGAGACTGTAAACTGCAGAGTGGTCACCAAGTCTGTCACGCGTTGTGTCCACAACACTGTTCAAGCAAATCCATCAGTTCAGGCAATCTCCGCAGAATGATCCTCATGGAAGAAACTGATGATAGGGCTGTCAAAATCTGTGACTCCTCCTGCTGATGTATCCTTTGGCAGGAGAGTTCATTCTGAAACAGAAAATAGAAACAGAAACAGCCAGAGCAACAGAAAGGGATATATATGCGAGTACGATAAAGGGCACAAAATGTTAAACAACCCAGTGAACAAACCCCCAGAACTACCGCAGAAGGGGAAAGGCATATGACTTGACTACTCCACTCACCAGGGTGCAGACAATACAGAACCCTCCCATCTGCTATAGTGTAAGATGGGAGTGGAAGCAGAAACATAACACAGGGGGAAAAACTCTTATACGAACACAAAAATAGAGTATAATAGTATCAGTATAATAAATCAGTACAACTGGTGGAAATATCCCCGAGTTGCAGAAAAAAATTCCAATTCCCCCTATGTGTTCACAGCAAAATAGCAGATTAGAACAGTGATCTCCCAATATATAACAGCTAGGGGATTCCCCTCAGAGTTAGAGGAGAGAGAGAGAGCAGACAAAATGCTCCAAACTCAACACAAAGTATAAACCACGCCCTAGGGGCGTGGCTGCTGGGGAAGGATGAATGACATAGAGACTACTCTCCCAGCAGAGCTCAGTGATACACAGAGATCTCCCAATGAAAAGTTAGCATGATGGGAGTGAGAGTAGTAAAACAAGCTCATCATCAAACACAGTTACAGAATCATATATATATCGCTGTAACCCTTGCTAACTCTGATCAACTGATAAGGAGGGGAAAACAGAAATAATAAATAAAAACCCTCAGGTAATTTCCCCATAAGCTACGCAGCAAAAGGGCGCGCACATAACGCCTGCTGTCAGCACCTACTCTTTAGCTGAAAAAAGGAAGGCACAGAGACCGGGATGCCGATGCAGATCCCGTAATTTAGGCACCAACTACCTAAATGAGGAGGCCGGTAATTACCGTTGCATGATGTGTGACAGACGGAAACATACACACCCTCTATTTCAGCATGACAGGCGATAGCGGAAAGGGTATTCAGTGTGGCAGGAAGCTCCCAGCACGCTGGAACGCAGGTGGACCGCACGCCGGCACCTCGTGCATAGAGTGGCGGGGGAATTCAGCACGGGCGTCTTTGGCGCCAAAATTCAAGATTACCAACCTGCCCCCATATTGGCAATGCCAGAAATCACCCTAACACGGCTAAGTGAATAATAAACGGGAAAACACCACCATCAGATAACCTGATAGGTGTTATACACTCACCATGTCCCGCGGCATGTAGGTCCTCCCAGAGGACGTAGTAGGTAGACAGGAGCCATGCATCAAATGAATGTATGGTGGTCCGTACCTTAGGTCCTCCGCATATCAGGTCATCTGCATGTCAGGTCATCACCGGGAGGACTTGTCCCGCGGCATGTAGGTCCTGTCCCATTCATCCCCAGAGGACGGAGTAGGTAGACAGGAACCATGCATCAAATGAATGTATGGTGGTCCGCACATTAGGTCCTCCGCATATCGGGTCATCTGCATGTCAGGTCATCACCGGGAGGACTTGTCCCGCGGCATGTAGGTCCTGTCCCATTCATCCCCAGAGGACGGAGTAGGTAGACAGGAACCATGCATCAAATGAATGTATGGTGGTCCGCACGTTAGGTCCTCCGCATATCAGGTCATCTGCAGGTCAGGTCATCTCCGGGAGGACTGTGCGGACAGGGATCGAAAAAGAGATTGGAGAACCATATATTATAGTCCTGAGTCCAACTCTAGATCCCATCCAGGGCATGACAGATCAAGGCAAACTGCAACACTGTAGCCTGGTCTCCAAGTCTGAAACATGCGTTGTGCCAGCAAACACTGCTCAGGCAAATCTGAAAAAAACACAAAGAAACAAGTGTAAATTAAGTGCAAAAACACATAATTGTCTCTTCCTACTTGCAGAAGGAAAAAAACTCTGTGTTGGTGTGGTTGATCCGGCCTCTTATACCATGTGTCCTTTTTTGATTGGATACTGCTGAGCATGTCTCTTCTGCCTTGCACTCGGGATCCTAGACTTAACCCATGGTGTGCCGCCTTAGGACTGCAAGAACATTGATTTTCTATGGGAATTGCAGAAATGACTTCTAAGCCTCAAAATAATGACTTTTTTTCCTAAGGTGGTAGGAATGAAACTCAGTGTGGGCTGGATGGGGTCCCCCCTGGGCACCGCAGACCTAAGCCTGTTTAACTCCTACCTCTTAAAGGGACCGAGAAAAAATGACCTTTTCTGCACTCCAATGTAAGTCAATGGGGCGATTTTTTGGCTATGTGCTAGAAATGAAATTCAGTGCGGATTGGATGACAGGCACCCTAGGCACCCAGGATCGGCTTTAGTTTCACGTGTATCTCTTAAGCCGGCAGAGAAAACCCACCTGATATGCGCTCCACACAATTGAATTAGAGACGCCGTTGATTTTCTATGGGAATTGCAGAAATGACTTCTAAGCCTCAAAATAATGACTTTTTTTCCTAAGGTGGTAGGAATGAAACTCAGTGCGGGCTGGATGGGGTCCCCCTTGGGCACCGCAGACCTAAGCTTGTTTAACTCCTACCTCTTAAAGGGACCGAGAAAAAATGACCTTTTCTGCACTCCAATGTAAGTCAATGGGGCGATTTTTTGGCTATGTGCTAGAAATGAAATTCAGTGCGGATTGGATGACAGGCACCCTAGGCACCCAGGATCGGCTTTAGTTTCACGTGTATCTCTTAAGCCGGCAGAGAAAACCCACCTGATATGCGCTCCACACAATTGAATTAGAGACGCCGTTGATTTTCTATGGGAATTGCAGAAATGACTTCTAAGCCTCAAAATAATGACTTTTTTTCCTAAGGTGGTAGGAATGAAACTCAGTGCGGGCTGGATGGGGTCCCCCCTGGGCACCGCAGACCTAAGCTTGTTTAACTCCTACCTCTTAAAGGGACCGAGAAAAAATGACCTTTTCTGCACTCCAATGTAAGTCAATGGGGCGATTTTTTGGCTATGTGCTAGAAATGAAATTCAGTGCGGATTGGATGACAGGCACCCTAGGCACCCAGGATCGGCTTTAGTTTCACGTGTATCTCTTAAGCCGGCAGAGAAAATCCCACCTGATATGCGCTCCACACAATTGAATTAGAGACGCCAGTTGATTTTCTATGGGAATTGCAGAAATGACTTCTAAGCCTCAAAATAATGACTTTTTTTCCTAAGGTGGTAGGAATGAAACTCAGTGCGGGCTGGATGGGGTCCCCCCTGGGCACCGCAGACCTAAGCTTGTTTAACTCCTACCTCTTAAAGGGACCGAGAAAAAATGACCTTTTCTGCACTCCAATGTAAGTCAATGGGGCGATTTTTTGGCTATGTGCTAGAAATGAAATTCAGTGCGGATTGGATGACAGGCACCCTAGGCACCCAGGATCGGCTTTAGTTTCACGTGTATCTCTTAAGCCGGCAGAGAAAATCCTCCTGATATGCGCTCCACACAATTGAATTAGAGACGCCATTGATTTTCTATGGGAATTGCAGAAATGACTTCTAAGCCTCAAAATAATGACTTTTTTTTCCTAAGGTGGTAGGAATGAAACTCAGTGCGGGCTGGATGGGGTCCCCCTGGGCACCGCAGACCTAAGCTTGTTTAACTCCTACCTCTTAAAGGGACCGAGAAAAAATGACCTTTTCTGCACTCCAATGTAAGTCAATGGGGCGATTTTTTGGCTATGTGCTAGAAATGAAATTCAGTGCGGATTGGATGACAGGCACCCTAGGCACCCAGGATCGGCTTTAGTTTCACGTGTATCTCTTAAGCCGGCAGAGAAAACCCACCTGATATGCGCTCCACACAATTGAATAGAGACGCCAGTTGATTTTCTATGGGAATTGCAGAAATGACTTCTAAGCCTCAAAATAATGACTTTTTTTCCTAAGGTGGTAGGAATGAAACTCAGTGCTGGGCTGGATGGGGTCCCCCCTGGGCACCGCAGACCTAAGCTTGTTTAACTCCTACCTCTTAAAGGGACCGAGAAAAAATGACCTTTTCTGCACTCCAATGTAAGTCAATGGGGCGATTTTTTGGCTATGTGCTAGAAATGAAATTCAGTGCGGATTGGATGACAGGCACCCTAGGCACCCAGGATCGGCTTTAGTTTCACGTGTATCTCTTAAGCCGGCAGAGAAAACCCACCTGATATGCGCTCCACACAATTGAATTAGAGACGCCGTTGATTTTCTATGGGAATTGCAGAAATGACTTCTAAGCCTCAAAATAATGACTTTTTTTCCTAAGGTGGTAGGAATGAAACTCAGTGCGGGCTGGATGGGGTCCCCCCTGGGCACCGCAGACCTAAGCTTGTTTAACTCCTACCTCTTAAAGGGACCGAGAAAAAATGACCTTTTCTGCACTCCAATGTAAGTCAATGGGGCGATTTTTTGGCTATGTGCTAGAAATGAAATTGCAGTGCGGATTGGATGACAGGCACCCTAGGCACCCAGGATCGGCTTTAGTTTCACGTGTATCTCTTAAGCCGGCAGAGAAAATCCACCTGATATGCGCTCCACACAATTGAATAGAGACGCCATTGATTTTCTATGGGAATTGCAGAAATGACTTCTAAGCCTCAAAATAATGACTTTTTTTCCTAAGGTGGTAGGAATGAAACTCAGTGCGGGCTGGATGGGGTCCCCCCTGGGCACCGCAGACCTAAGCTTGTTTAACTCCTACCTCTTAAAGGGACCGAGAAAAAATGACCTTTTCTGCACTCCAATGTAAGTCAATGGGGCGATTTTTTGGCTATGTGCTAGAAATGAAATTCAGTGCGGATTGGATGACAGGCACCCTAGGCACCCAGGATCGGCTTTAGTTTCACGTGTATCTCTTAAGCCGGCAGAGAAAATCCACCTGATATGCGCTCCACACAATTGAATAGAGACGCCGTTGATTTTCTATGGGAATTGCAGAAATGACTTCTAAGCCTCAAAATAATGACTTTTTTTTCCTAAGGTGGTAGGAATGAAACTCAGTGCGGGCTGGATGGGGTCCCCCAGTGGGCACCGCAGACCTAAGCTTGTTTAACTCCTACCTCTTAAAGGGACCGAGAAAAAATGACCTTTTCTGCACTCCAATGTAAGTCAATGGGGCGATTTTTTGGCTATGTGCTAGAAATGAAATTGCAGTGCGGATTGGATGACAGGCACCCTAGGCACCCAGGATCGGCTTTAGTTTCACGTGTATCTCTTAAGCCGGCAGAGAAAACCCACCTGATATGCGCTCCACACAATTGAATAGAGACGCCGTTGATTTTCTATGGGAATTGCAGAAATGACTTCTAAGCCTCAAAATAATGACTTTTTTTCCTAAGGTGGTAGGAATGAAACTCAGTGCGGGCTAGGTTGGGGTCCCCCCTGGGCACCGCAGACCTAAGCTTGTTTAACTCCTACCTCTTAAAGGGACCGAGAAAAAATGACCTTTTCTGCACTCCAATGTAAGTCAATGGGGCGATTTTTTGGCTATGTGCTAGAAATGAAATTGCAGTGCGGATTGGATGACAGGCACCCTAGGCACCCAGGATCGGCTTTAGTTTCACGTGTATCTCTTAAGCCGGCAGAGAAAACCCACCTGATATGCGCTCCACACAATTGAATTAGAGACGCCGTTGATTTTCTATGGGAATTGCAGAAATGACTTCTAAGCCTCAAAATAATGACTTTTTTTCCTAAGGTGGTAGGAATGAAACTCAGTGCGGGCTAGGATGGGGTCCCCCCTGGGCACCGCAGACCTAAGCTTGTTTAACTCCTACCTCTTAAAGGGACCGAGAAAAAATGACCTTTTCTGCACTCCAATGTAAGTCAATGGGGCGATTTTTTGGCTATGTGCTAGAAATGAAATTGAGTGCGGATTGGATGACAGGCACCCTAGGCACCCAGGATCGGCTTTAGTTTCACGTGTATCTCTTAAGCCGGCAGAGAAAACCCACCTGATATGCGCTCCACACAATTGAATTAGAGACGCCGTTGATTTTCTATGGGAATTGCAGAAATGACTTAGTAACATAGTAACATAGTAACATAGTAAATAAGGTTGAAAGAAGACTAGAGTCCATCAGGTTCAACCTAGGAAAATCCTACTGTGTTGATCCAGGAAGGCGAAAAACCCCTATGGGCAGAAGACAAACGCCCCACCACAGGGAGAAACTCCCCCCCCCCCTCCCCCGACTGCAATGGCAACCAGAACAATCCCCGGATCAACGTATCACCAGAAATCTAATGCCCATAACTTGTAATATTATATTTTTCAAGAAAATCATCCAGGCCTCCCTTGAACTTATTTAATGAATCAGCCATGACAACATCATGTGGCAGAGAGTTCCACAGTCTTACCGCTCGTACAGTAAAGAACCCGCGTCGATGCTGATGATGAAATCTTCTTTCCTCTAGACGTAGAGGATGCCCCCTTGTCATTGTTACAGACCTAGGAGTAAAAAGACCACTACAAAGATCTCTGTACTGTCCATTCATATATTTGTACATTGTGATCAGATCGCCCCTAAGACGTCTTTTTTCTAGCGTAAATAACCCCAAGCGTGATAACCTGTCCTGGTACTGTAACCCACCCATTCCCTTAATGACCTTTGTTGCCCTCCTCTGCACCCGCTCTAGTTCAGCTGTGTCCTTCTTATATACCGGTGCCCAAAACTGTACACAGTATTCCAATGTGTGGTCTGACCAGTGATTTATAAAGAGGCAAAACTATGTTCTCATCTTTAGCATCTATACCTCTTTTGATGCACCCCATTATTTTATTAGCCTTGGCAGCTGCTGCCTGGCACTGATCACTAAAGTTGAGTTTACTGTCCACCAATACCCCCAGGTCCTTTTCGGAAGTAGTTTTACCCAGTGTTTTATTATTTAGCACATAACTGTACTTATTATTTCTATGGCCCAAATGCATAACCTTACATTTATCCACATTAAACTTCATTTGCCATTTCTCCGCCCAAGCCTCTAGCTTCTCCAAATCCCTCTGTAATATGATATTATCCTCCTCTGTACTGATTACTTTACCCAGTTTAGTATCATCTGCAAAAATGGAGATTCTACTCTGTAGCCCCTCTACAAGATCATTAATAAAAATATTAAAAAGAAGTGGACCCAACACTGACCCCTGTGGTACCCCACTAGTAACTAAAACCCAATCTGAATATGTTCCATCAATGACCACCCTCTGTTTTCTATCACACAACCAGTTACTTACCCATTTGCATACGTTTTCCCCGAGTCCCAGTATCCTCATTTTGTAGACCAACCTTTCATGCGGCACAGTATCAAATGCCTTTGAAAAGTCCAGATACACAACATCCACAGCCTCCCCCAGGTCCAGTCTATAACTTACCTCTTCATAGAAGCCGATCAGATTAGTCTGACAGGACCGATCCCTCATAAATCCATGCTGGTGCTGCGTCATAAGATTATTTTCATTAAGATACTCCAGTATAGCATCTCTTACAATCCCCTCAAATACTTTACCTACTATAGATGTTAGACTTACAGGCCTGTAGTTTCCAGGATCACTCCTTGACCCCTTCTTGAATATTGGTACCACATTAGCTATGCGCCAGTCCTGTGGAAGAATCCCTGTCGTAATAGAATCTTTAAATAATAGGAATAACGGTCTGTCCAACACAGTATTTAATTCTTGCAAAACTCTAGGATGGATACCTTCTGGGCCCGGTGACTTATGGATTTTAATGTTTTTAAGGCGTTTCCCCACTTCTTGTTGTGTTAGGCAGGTGAGATTTATGGGAGGATTAACATTATCCCTAGTCATGTCGTCTGTTATGGGATTCTCCTCTGTGAATACAGTAGAGAAGAATGTATTTAGTAGATTGGCCTTTTCCTCTTCCCCCTCCACCATTACACCCAGATTATTTTTGAGGGGACCAACATTTTCGGTTTTAAGTCTTTTGTTATTTATATAGGTGAAGAACATTTTGGGATTTGTTTTACTTTCTGTGGCTATCCTTCTTTCTGTTGCTATTTTTGCTTCTTTTATTTGCGTTTTACACATTCTATTCTTCTGTCTATAGTTGCTCAATGCTTCCCCACTACCTTCTTGTTTTAGTAGTCTGAATGCTTGTTTCTTATCATTTATTGCACCCCTTACAGCTGTAGTTAACCACATTGGATTTCTCTTATTTCTACTACGTTTATTCCCATATGGTATGTGTCGTTCACACGATTTACCCAGGATGCTCTTAAATATGTCCCATTTCTCTTGTGTACTTTTATTTCTGAAGGCATTGTCCCAGTCTATGTTCCCAAGGTCCTCTCTTAGTTTTTGGAAATTAGCCTTCCTGAAATTTAATGTTTTTGTAGCCCCTCTGCTAATCATTTTATTGAAGGATAATTGAAAACTTACTATGTTATGGTCACTATTACCTAGGTGACCCCCCACCTCTATTTTTGATATTCTGTCGGGCCTATTGGTTAAGATCAGGTCCAGAAGGGCCCCCCCTCTTGTTGGTTCCTCTACTAGTTGGGAAAGGTAATTATCTTTTACTATTTCCAAAAACACGCTTCCCTTCCTGGAGCTGCAGGTTTCTGCTTTCCAGTTGATATTTGGGTAGTTAAAGTCCCCCATAATAATGACTTCCCCCTGCTTCGCTGCCGCATCTATTTGTCTTATAAGAAGATTTTTCTGATTCTTCCACTATACTTGGAGGTTTATAACTCACTCCTATAAGAATTTTATTATTCTTTGTCCCTCCCCTTATTTCTACCCAAAGAGACTCCACATTATCATCACATATATCCTCCCACAGAATAGGCTTAAGGCATGATTTAACATATAGACAGACCCCTCCCCCTTTCTTATTTTTACGGTCATTTCTGAATAGACTATAACCCTGGATATTAACGGCCCAGTCATAGGTCTCGTCCAGCCATGTCTCGCTTATCCCCACTATATCATATTTCTCTTCAACCATTATGAGTTCTAATTCCTCAGCTTTATTAGTGAGGCTTCGAGCATTAGTATACATACATTTAATATATTTGTCCATATTCTCTTTCCTTTTATCACTAGTGACTATTCTAACCCCTCCCGCCGCTCCACCCCCAGTTCCATAATCTAGGCCCAGCTCTCCATCTACTCTGTCTTCACTTACTATATTGTAGTTGCCCTCCCCCCCGGTCCCTAGTTTAAACACTCCTCCAACCTCTTAGCCATCTTCTCCCCCAGCACGGCTGCACCCTCCCCCATTGAGATGCAGCCCGTCCCTACCGTAGAGCCTGTAACCGACCGAGAAGTCGGCCCAGTTCTCCATGAACCCAAACCCCTCTATCCTACACCAGCTCTTGAGCCACTTATTTACCTCCCTAATCTCCCGCTGTCTCTCAGGTGTGGCTCGTGGTACAGGTAATATTTCGGAAAAAACCCACCTGATGGCGCTCCACAATTTTAGAGACGCCGTTGATTTTCTATGGGAATTGCAGAAATGACACCTACCTCAACTAATGACTTTTTTTCCCTAAGGTGGTAGGAATGAAACTCAGTGTGCGGCTGGATGGGGTCCCCCCTGGGCACCGCAGACCTAAGCTTGTTTAACTCCTACCTCTTAAAGGGACCGAGAAAAATGACCTTTTCTGCACTCCAATGTAAGTCAATGGGGCGATTTTTTGGCTATGTGCTAGAAATGAAATTCAGTGCGGATTGGATGACAGGCCAGCCCTAGGCACCAGGATCCGGCTTTAGTTCAAGTGTATCTCTTAAGCCGGCAGAGAAACCCACCTGATATGCGCTCCACACAATTGAATTAGAGACGCCGTTGATTTTCTATGGGAATTGCAGAAATGACTTCTAAGCCTCAAATAATGACTTTTTTTCCTAAGGTGGTAGAATGAAACTCAGTGTCGGGCTGGATGGGGTCCCCCCTGGGCACCGCAGACCTAAGCTGTTTAACTCCTACCTCTTAAAGGGACCGAGAAAAAATGACCTTTTCTGCACTCCAATGTAAGTCAATGGGCGATTTTTTGGCTATGTGCTAGAAATGAATTAGTGCGGATTGGATGACAGGCACCCTAGGCACCCAGGATCGGCTTTAGTTTCACGTGTATCTCTTAAGCCGGCAGAGAAAACCCACCTGATATGCGCTCCACACAATTGAATTAGAGACGCCGTTGATTTTCTATGGGAATTGCAGAAATGACTTCTAAGCCTCAAAATAATGACTTTTTTTCCTAAGGTGGTAGGAATGAAACTCAGTGCGGGCTGGATGGGGTCCCCCCTGGGCACCGCAGACCTAAGCTTGTTTAACTCCTACCTCTTAAAGGGACCGAGAAAAAATGACCTTTTCTGCACTCCAATGTAAGTCAATGGGCGATTTTTGGCTATGTGCTAGAAATGAAATTCAGTGCGGATTGGATGACAGGCACCCTAGGCACCCAGGATCGGCTTTAGTTTCACGTGTATCTCTTAAGCCGGCAGAGAAAACCCACCTGATATGCGCTCACACAATTGAATAGAGACGCCAGTTGATTTTCTATGGGAATTGCAGAAATGACTTCTAAGCCTCAAAATAATGACTTTTTTTCCTAAGGTGGTAGGAATGAAACTCAGTGCGGGCTGGATGGGGTCCCCCCTGGGCACCGCAGACCTAAGCTTGTTTAACTCCTACCTCTTAAAGGGACCGAGAAAAAATGACCTTTTCTGCACTCCAATGTAAGTCAATGGGCGATTTTTTGGCTATGTGCTAGAAATGAAATTCAGTGCGGATTGGATGACAGGCACCCTAGGCACCCAGGATCGGCTTTAGTTTCACGTGTATCTCTTAAGCCGGCAGAGAAAACCCACCTGATATGCGCTCCACACAATTGAATTAGAGACGCCGTGATTTTCTATGGGAATTGCAGAAATGACTTCTAAGCCTCAAAATAATGACTTTTTTCCTAAGGTGGTAGGAATGAAACTCAGTGCGGGCTGGATGGGGTCCCCCCTGGGCACCGCAGACCTAAGCTTGTTTAACTCCTACCTCTTAAAGGGACCGAGAAAAAATGACCTTTTCTGCACTCCAATGTAAGTCAATGGGGCGATTTTTTGGCTATGTGCTAGAAATGAAATTCAGTGCGGATTGGATGACAGGCACCCTAGGCACCCAGGATCGGCTTTAGTTTCACGTGTATCTCTTAAGCCGGCAGAGAAAACCCACCTGATATGCGCTCCACACAATTGAATAGAGACGCCGTTGATTTTCTATGGGAATTGCAGAAATGACTTCTAAGCCTCAAAATAATGACTTTTTTTCCTAAGGGTGGTAGGAATGAAACTCAGTGCGGGCTGGATGGGGTCCCCCCTGGGCACCGCAGACCTAAGCTTGTTTAACTCCTACCTCTTAAAGGGACCGAGAAAAAATGACCTTTTCTGCACTCCAATGTAAGTCAATGGGGCGATTTTTTGGCTATGTGCTAGAAATGAAATTCAGTGCGGATTGGATGACAGGCACCCTAGGCACCCAGGATCGGCTTTAGTTTCACGTGTATCTCTTAAGCCGGCAGAGAAAATCCACCTGATATGCGCTCCACACAATTGAATAGAGACGCCCTTGATTTTCTATGGGAATTGCAGAAATGACTTCTAAGCCTCAAAATAATGACTTTTTTTCCTAAGGTGGTAGGAATGAAACTCAGTGTGGGCTGGATGGGGTCCCCCCTGGGCACCGCAGACCTAAGCTTGTTTAACTCCTACCTCTTAAGGGACCGAGAAAAATGACCTTTTCTGCACTCCAATGTAAGTCAATGGGGCGATTTTTTGGCTATGTGCTAGAAATGAAATTCAGTGCGGATTGGATGACAGGCACCCTAGGCACCCAGGATCGGCTTTAGTTTCACGTGTATCTCTTAAGCCGGCAGAGAAAACCCACCTGATATGCGCTCCACACAATTGAATTAGGAGACGCCGTTGATTTTCTATGGGAATTGCAGAAATGACTTCTAAGCCTCAAAATAATGACTTTTTTTCCTAAGGTGGTAGGAATGGAACTCAGTGCGGGCTGGATGGGGTCCCCCCTGGGCACCGCAGACCTAAGCTTGTTTAACTCCTACCTCTTAAAGGGACCGACAAAAAATGACCTTTTCTGCACTCCAATGTAAGTCATGGGGCGATTTTTTGGCTATGTGCTAGAAATGAAATTCAGTGCGGATTGGATGACAGGCACCCTAGGCACCCAGGATCGGCTTTAGTTTCACGTGTATCTCTTAAGCCGGCAGAGAAAACCCACCTGATATGCGCTCCACACAATTGAATAGAGACGCCGTTGATTTTCTATGGGAATTGCAGAAATGACTTCTAAGCCTCAAAATAATGACTTTTTTTCCTAAGGTGGTAGGAATGAAACTCAGTG
Source organism: Dendropsophus ebraccatus (assembly GCF_027789765.1). Taxonomy (NCBI): domain Eukaryota; kingdom Metazoa; phylum Chordata; class Amphibia; order Anura; family Hylidae; genus Dendropsophus; species Dendropsophus ebraccatus. The sequence continues at coordinate 44,218 of NW_027208435.1, read as the reverse complement.
CGGGCTGGATGGGGTCCCCCCTGGGCACCGCAGACCTAAGCTTGTTTAACTCCTACCTCTTAAAGGGACCGAGAAAAAATGACCTTTTCTGCACTCCAATGTAAGTCAATGGGGCGATTTTTTGGCTATGTGCTAGAAATGAAATTCAGTGCGGATTGGATGACAGGCACCCTAGGCACCCAGGATCGGCTTTAGTTTCACGTGTATCTCTTAAGCCGGCAGAGAAAACCCACCTGATATGCGCTCCACACAATTGAATAGAGACGCCGTTGATTTTCTATGGGAATTGCAGAAATGACTTCTAAGCCTCAAAATAATGACTTTTTTTCCTAAGGTGGTAGGAATGAAACTCAGTGCGGGCTGGATGGGGTCCCCCCTGGGCACCGCAGACCTAAGCTTGTTTAACTCCTACCTCTTAAAGGGACCGAGAAAAAATGACCTTTTCTGCACTCCAATGTAAGTCAATGGGGCGATTTTTTGGCTATGTGCTAGAAATGAAATTCAGTGCGGATTGGATGACAGGCACCCTAGGCACCCAGGATCGGCTTTAGTTTCACGTGTATCTCTTAAGCCGGCAGAGAAAACCCACCTGATATGCGCTCCACACAATTGAATAGAGACGCCGTTGATTTTCTATGGGAATTGCAGAAATGACTTCTAAGCCTCAAAATAATGACTTTTTTTCCTAAGGTGGTAGGAATGAAACTCAGTGCGGGCTGGATGGGGTCCCCCCTGGGCACCGCAGACCTAAGCTTGTTTAACTCCTACCTCTTAAAGGGACCGAGAAAAAATGACCTTTTCTGCACTCCAATGTAAGTCAATGGGGCGATTTTTTGGCTATGTGCTAGAAATGAAATTCAGTGCGGATTGGATGACAGGCACCCTAGGCACCCAGGATCGGCTTTAGTTTCACGTGTATCTCTTAAGCCGGCAGAGAAAACCCACCTGATATGCGCTCCACACAATTGAATAGAGACGCCGTTGATTTTCTATGGGAATTGCAGAAATGACTTCTAAGCCTCAAAATAATGACTTTTTTTCCTAAGGTGGTAGGAATGAAACTCAGTGCGGGCTGGATGGGGTCCCCCCTGGGCACCGCAGACCTAAGCTTGTTTAACTCCTACCTCTTAAAGGGACCGAGAAAAAATGACCTTTTCTGCACTCCAATGTAAGTCAATGGGGCGATTTTTTGGCTATGTGCTAGAAATGAAATTCAGTGCGGATTGGATGACAGGCACCCTAGGCACCCAGGATCGGCTTTAGTTTCACGTGTATCTCTTAAGCCGGCAGAGAAAACCCACCTGATATGCGCTCCACACAATTGAATAGAGACGCCGTTGATTTTCTATGGGAATTGCAGAAATGACTTCTAAGCCTCAAAATAATGACTTTTTTTCCTAAGGTGGTAGGAATGAAACTCAGTGCGGGCTGGATGGGGTCCCCCCTGGGCACCGCAGACCTAAGCTTGTTTAACTCCTACCTCTTAAAGGGACCGAGAAAAAATGACCTTTTCTGCACTCCAATGTAAGTCAATGGGGCGATTTTTTGGCTATGTGCTAGAAATGAAATTCAGTGCGGATTGGATGACAGGCACCCTAGGCACCCAGGATCGGCTTTAGTTTCACGTGTATCTCTTAAGCCGGCAGAGAAAACCCACCTGATATGCGCTCCACACAATTGAATAGAGACGCCGTTGATTTTCTATGGGAATTGCAGAAATGACTTCTAAGCCTCAAAATAATGACTTTTTTTCCTAAGGTGGTAGGAATGAAACTCAGTGCGGGCTGGATGGGGTCCCCCCTGGGCACCGCAGACCTAAGCTTGTTTAACTCCTACCTCTTAAAGGGACCGAGAAAAAATGACCTTTTCTGCACTCCAATGTAAGTCAATGGGGCGATTTTTTGGCTATGTGCTAGAAATGAAATTCAGTGCGGATTGGATGACAGGCACCCTAGGCACCCAGGATCGGCTTTAGTTTCACGTGTATCTCTTAAGCCGGCAGAGAAAACCCACCTGATATGCGCTCCACACAATTGAATAGAGACGCCGTTGATTTTCTATGGGAATTGCAGAAATGACTTCTAAGCCTCAAAATAATGACTTTTTTTCCTAAGGTGGTAGGAATGAAACTCAGTGCGGGCTGGATGGGGTCCCCCCTGGGCACCGCAGACCTAAGCTTGTTTAACTCCTACCTCTTAAAGGGACCGAGAAAAAATGACCTTTTCTGCACTCCAATGTAAGTCAATGGGGCGATTTTTTGGCTATGTGCTAGAAATGAAATTCAGTGCGGATTGGATGACAGGCACCCTAGGCACCCAGGATCGGCTTTAGTTTCACGTGTATCTCTTAAGCCGGCAGAGAAAACCCACCTGATATGCGCTCCACACAATTGAATAGAGACGCCGTTGATTTTCTATGGGAATTGCAGAAATGACTTCTAAGCCTCAAAATAATGACTTTTTTTCCTAAGGTGGTAGGAATGAAACTCAGTGCGGGCTGGATGGGGTCCCCCCTGGGCACCGCAGACCTAAGCTTGTTTAACTCCTACCTCTTAAAGGGACCGAGAAAAAATGACCTTTTCTGCACTCCAATGTAAGTCAATGGGGCGATTTTTTGGCTATGTGCTAGAAATGAAATTCAGTGCGGATTGGATGACAGGCACCCTAGGCACCCAGGATCGGCTTTAGTTTCACGTGTATCTCTTAAGCCGGCAGAGAAAACCCACCTGATATGCGCTCCACACAATTGAATAGAGACGCCGTTGATTTTCTATGGGAATTGCAGAAATGACTTCTAAGCCTCAAAATAATGACTTTTTTTCCTAAGGTGGTAGGAATGAAACTCAGTGCGGGCTGGATGGGGTCCCCCCTGGGCACCGCAGACCTAAGCTTGTTTAACTCCTACCTCTTAAAGGGACCGAGAAAAAATGACCTTTTCTGCACTCCAATGTAAGTCAATGGGGCGATTTTTTGGCTATGTGCTAGAAATGAAATTCAGTGCGGATTGGATGACAGGCACCCTAGGCACCCAGGATCGGCTTTAGTTTCACGTGTATCTCTTAAGCCGGCAGAGAAAACCCACCTGATATGCGCTCCACACAATTGAATAGAGACGCCGTTGATTTTCTATGGGAATTGCAGAAATGACTTCTAAGCCTCAAAATAATGACTTTTTTTCCTAAGGTGGTAGGAATGAAACTCAGTGCGGGCTGGATGGGGTCCCCCCTGGGCACCGCAGACCTAAGCTTGTTTAACTCCTACCTCTTAAAGGGACCGAGAAAAAATGACCTTTTCTGCACTCCAATGTAAGTCAATGGGGCGATTTTTTGGCTATGTGCTAGAAATGAAATTCAGTGCGGATTGGATGACAGGCACCCTAGGCACCCAGGATCGGCTTTAGTTTCACGTGTATCTCTTAAGCCGGCAGAGAAAACCCACCTGATATGCGCTCCACACAATTGAATAGAGACGCCGTTGATTTTCTATGGGAATTGCAGAAATGACTTCTAAGCCTCAAAATAATGACTTTTTTTCCTAAGGTGGTAGGAATGAAACTCAGTGCGGGCTGGATGGGGTCCCCCCTGGGCACCGCAGACCTAAGCTTGTTTAACTCCTACCTCTTAAAGGGACCGAGAAAAAATGACCTTTTCTGCACTCCAATGTAAGTCAATGGGGCGATTTTTTGGCTATGTGCTAGAAATGAAATTCAGTGCGGATTGGATGACAGGCACCCTAGGCACCCAGGATCGGCTTTAGTTTCACGTGTATCTCTTAAGCCGGCAGAGAAAACCCACCTGATATGCGCTCCACACAATTGAATAGAGACGCCGTTGATTTTCTATGGGAATTGCAGAAATGACTTCTAAGCCTCAAAATAATGACTTTTTTTCCTAAGGTGGTAGGAATGAAACTCAGTGCGGGCTGGATGGGGTCCCCCCTGGGCACCGCAGACCTAAGCTTGTTTAACTCCTACCTCTTAAAGGGACCGAGAAAAAATGACCTTTTCTGCACTCCAATGTAAGTCAATGGGGCGATTTTTTGGCTATGTGCTAGAAATGAAATTCAGTGCGGATTGGATGACAGGCACCCTAGGCACCCAGGATCGGCTTTAGTTTCACGTGTATCTCTTAAGCCGGCAGAGAAAACCCACCTGATATGCGCTCCACACAATTGAATAGAGACGCCGTTGATTTTCTATGGGAATTGCAGAAATGACTTCTAAGCCTCAAAATAATGACTTTTTTTCCTAAGGTGGTAGGAATGAAACTCAGTGCGGGCTGGATGGGGTCCCCCCTGGGCACCGCAGACCTAAGCTTGTTTAACTCCTACCTCTTAAAGGGACCGAGAAAAAATGACCTTTTCTGCACTCCAATGTAAGTCAATGGGGCGATTTTTTGGCTATGTGCTAGAAATGAAATTCAGTGCGGATTGGATGACAGGCACCCTAGGCACCCAGGATCGGCTTTAGTTTCACGTGTATCTCTTAAGCCGGCAGAGAAAACCCACCTGATATGCGCTCCACACAATTGAATAGAGACGCCGTTGATTTTCTATGGGAATTGCAGAAATGACTTCTAAGCCTCAAAATAATGACTTTTTTTCCTAAGGTGGTAGGAATGAAACTCAGTGCGGGCTGGATGGGGTCCCCCCTGGGCACCGCAGACCTAAGCTTGTTTAACTCCTACCTCTTAAAGGGACCGAGAAAAAATGACCTTTTCTGCACTCCAATGTAAGTCAATGGGGCGATTTTTTGGCTATGTGCTAGAAATGAAATTCAGTGCGGATTGGATGACAGGCACCCTAGGCACCCAGGATCGGCTTTAGTTTCACGTGTATCTCTTAAGCCGGCAGAGAAAACCCACCTGATATGCGCTCCACACAATTGAATAGAGACGCCGTTGATTTTCTATGGGAATTGCAGAAATGACTTCTAAGCCTCAAAATAATGACTTTTTTTCCTAAGGTGGTAGGAATGAAACTCAGTGCGGGCTGGATGGGGTCCCCCCTGGGCACCGCAGACCTAAGCTTGTTTAACTCCTACCTCTTAAAGGGACCGAGAAAAAATGACCTTTTCTGCACTCCAATGTAAGTCAATGGGGCGATTTTTTGGCTATGTGCTAGAAATGAAATTCAGTGCGGATTGGATGACAGGCACCCTAGGCACCCAGGATCGGCTTTAGTTTCACGTGTATCTCTTAAGCCGGCAGAGAAAACCCACCTGATATGCGCTCCACACAATTGAATAGAGACGCCGTTGATTTTCTATGGGAATTGCAGAAATGACTTCTAAGCCTCAAAATAATGACTTTTTTTCCTAAGGTGGTAGGAATGAAACTCAGTGCGGGCTGGATGGGGTCCCCCCTGGGCACCGCAGACCTAAGCTTGTTTAACTCCTACCTCTTAAAGGGACCGAGAAAAAATGACCTTTTCTGCACTCCAATGTAAGTCAATGGGGCGATTTTTTGGCTATGTGCTAGAAATGAAATTCAGTGCGGATTGGATGACAGGCACCCTAGGCACCCAGGATCGGCTTTAGTTTCACGTGTATCTCTTAAGCCGGCAGAGAAAACCCACCTGATATGCGCTCCACACAATTGAATAGAGACGCCGTTGATTTTCTATGGGAATTGCAGAAATGACTTCTAAGCCTCAAAATAATGACTTTTTTTCCTAAGGTGGTAGGAATGAAACTCAGTGCGGGCTGGATGGGGTCCCCCCTGGGCACCGCAGACCTAAGCTTGTTTAACTCCTACCTCTTAAAGGGACCGAGAAAAAATGACCTTTTCTGCACTCCAATGTAAGTCAATGGGGCGATTTTTTGGCTATGTGCTAGAAATGAAATTCAGTGCGGATTGGATGACAGGCACCCTAGGCACCCAGGATCGGCTTTAGTTTCACGTGTATCTCTTAAGCCGGCAGAGAAAACCCACCTGATATGCGCTCCACACAATTGAATAGAGACGCCGTTGATTTTCTATGGGAATTGCAGAAATGACTTCTAAGCCTCAAAATAATGACTTTTTTTCCTAAGGTGGTAGGAATGAAACTCAGTGCGGGCTGGATGGGGTCCCCCCTGGGCACCGCAGACCTAAGCTTGTTTAACTCCTACCTCTTAAAGGGACCGAGAAAAAATGACCTTTTCTGCACTCCAATGTAAGTCAATGGGGCGATTTTTTGGCTATGTGCTAGAAATGAAATTCAGTGCGGATTGGATGACAGGCACCCTAGGCACCCAGGATCGGCTTTAGTTTCACGTGTATCTCTTAAGCCGGCAGAGAAAACCCACCTGATATGCGCTCCACACAATTGAATAGAGACGCCGTTGATTTTCTATGGGAATTGCAGAAATGACTTCTAAGCCTCAAAATAATGACTTTTTTTCCTAAGGTGGTAGGAATGAAACTCAGTGCGGGCTGGATGGGGTCCCCCCTGGGCACCGCAGACCTAAGCTTGTTTAACTCCTACCTCTTAAAGGGACCGAGAAAAAATGACCTTTTCTGCACTCCAATGTAAGTCAATGGGGCGATTTTTTGGCTATGTGCTAGAAATGAAATTCAGTGCGGATTGGATGACAGGCACCCTAGGCACCCAGGATCGGCTTTAGTTTCACGTGTATCTCTTAAGCCGGCAGAGAAAACCCACCTGATATGCGCTCCACACAATTGAATAGAGACGCCGTTGATTTTCTATGGGAATTGCAGAAATGACTTCTAAGCCTCAAAATAATGACTTTTTTTCCTAAGGTGGTAGGAATGAAACTCAGTGCGGGCTGGATGGGGTCCCCCCTGGGCACCGCAGACCTAAGCTTGTTTAACTCCTACCTCTTAAAGGGACCGAGAAAAAATGACCTTTTCTGCACTCCAATGTAAGTCAATGGGGCGATTTTTTGGCTATGTGCTAGAAATGAAATTCAGTGCGGATTGGATGACAGGCACCCTAGGCACCCAGGATCGGCTTTAGTTTCACGTGTATCTCTTAAGCCGGCAGAGAAAACCCACCTGATATGCGCTCCACACAATTGAATAGAGACGCCGTTGATTTTCTATGGGAATTGCAGAAATGACTTCTAAGCCTCAAAATAATGACTTTTTTTCCTAAGGTGGTAGGAATGAAACTCAGTGCGGGCTGGATGGGGTCCCCCCTGGGCACCGCAGACCTAAGCTTGTTTAACTCCTACCTCTTAAAGGGACCGAGAAAAAATGACCTTTTCTGCACTCCAATGTAAGTCAATGGGGCGATTTTTTGGCTATGTGCTAGAAATGAAATTCAGTGCGGATTGGATGACAGGCACCCTAGGCACCCAGGATCGGCTTTAGTTTCACGTGTATCTCTTAAGCCGGCAGAGAAAACCCACCTGATATGCGCTCCACACAATTGAATAGAGACGCCGTTGATTTTCTATGGGAATTGCAGAAATGACTTCTAAGCCTCAAAATAATGACTTTTTTTCCTAAGGTGGTAGGAATGAAACTCAGTGCGGGCTGGATGGGGTCCCCCCTGGGCACCGCAGACCTAAGCTTGTTTAACTCCTACCTCTTAAAGGGACCGAGAAAAAATGACCTTTTCTGCACTCCAATGTAAGTCAATGGGGCGATTTTTTGGCTATGTGCTAGAAATGAAATTCAGTGCGGATTGGATGACAGGCACCCTAGGCACCCAGGATCGGCTTTAGTTTCACGTGTATCCTCTTAAGCCGGCAGAGAAAAATCCACCTGATATGCGCTCCACACAATTGAATAGAGACGCCATTGATTTTCTATGGGAATTGCAGAAATGACTTCTAAGCCTCAAAATAATGACTTTTTTTCCTAAGGTGGTAGGAATGAAACTCAGTGTGGGCTGGATGGGGTCCACCTGGGCACCGCAGACCTAAGCTTGTTTAACTCCTACCTCTTAAAGGGACCGAGAAAAAATGACCTTTTCTGCACTCCAATGTAAGTCAATGGGGCGATTTTTTGGCTATGTGCTAGAAATGAAATTCAGTGCGGATTGGATGACAGGCACCCTAGGCACCCAGGATCGGCTTTAGTTTCACGTGTATCTCTTAAGCCGGCAGAGAAAACCCACCTGATATGCGCTCCACACAATTGAATTAGAGACGCCGTTGATTTTCTATGGGAATTGCAGAAATGACTTCTAAGCCTCAAAATAATGACTTTTTTTCCTAAGGTGGTAGGAATGAAACTCAGTGCGGGCTGGATGGGGTCCCCCCTGGGCACCGCAGACCTAAGCTTGTTTAACTCCTACCTCTTAAAGGGACCGAGAAAAAATGACCTTTTCTGCACTCCAATGTAAGTCAATGGGGCGATTTTTTGGCTATGTGCTAGAAATGAAATTCAGTGCGGATTGGATGACAGGCCCCCTAGGCACCCAGGATCGGCTTTAGTTTCACGTGTATCTCTTAAGCCGGCAGAGAAAATCCACCTGATATGCGCTCCACACAATTGAATAGAGACGCCATTGATTTTCTATGGGAATTGCAGAAATGACTTCTAAGCCTCAAAATAATGACTTTTTTTCCTAAGGTGGTAGGAATGAAACTCAGTGCGGGCTGGATGGGGTCCCCCCTGGGCACCGCAGACCTAAGCTTGTTTAACTCCTACCTCTTAAAGGGACCGAGAAAAAATGACCTTTTCTGCACTCCAATGTAAGTCAATGGGGCGATTTTTTGGCTATGTGCTAGAAATGAAATTCAGTGCGGATTGGATGACAGGCACCCTAGGCACCCAGGATCGGCTTTAGTTTCACGTGTATCTCTTAAGCCGGCAGAGAAAATCCACCTGATATGCGCTCCACACAATTGAATAGAGACGCCATTGATTTTCTATGGGAATTGCAGAAATGACTTCTAAGCCTCAAAATAATGACTTTTTTTCCTAAGGTGGTAGGAATGAAACTCAGTGTGGGCTGGATGGGGTCCCCCCTGGGCACCGCAGACCTAAGCTTGTTTAACTCCTACCTCTTAAAGGGACCGAGAAAAAATGACCTTTTCTGCACTCCAATGTAAGTCAATGGGGCGATTTTTTTGGCTATGTGCTAGAAATGAAATTCAGTGCGGATTGGATGACAGGCACCCTAGGCACCCAGGATCGGCTTTAGTTTCACGTGTATCTCTTAAGCCGGCAGAGAAAATCCACCTGATATGCGCTCCACACAATTGAATAGAGACGCCATTGATTTTCTATGGGAATTGCAGAAATGACTTCTAAGCCTCAAAATAATGACTTTTTTTCCTAAGGTGGTAGGAATGAAACTCAGTGTGGGCTGGATGGGGTCCCCCCTGGGCACCGCAGACCTAAGCTTGTTTAACTCCTACCTCTTAAAGGGACCGAGAAAAAATGACCTTTTCTGCACTCCAATGTAAGTCAATGGGGCGATTTTTTGGCTATGTGCTAGAAATGAAATTCAGTGCGGATTGGATGACAGGCACCCTAGGCACCCAGGATCGGCTTTAGTTTCACGTGTATCTCTTAAGCCGGCAGAGAAAACCCACCTGATATGCGCTCCACACAATTGAATTAGAGACGCCGTTGATTTTCTATGGGAATTGCAGAAATGACTTCTAAGCCTCAAAATAATGACTTTTTTTCCTAAGGTGGTAGGAATGAAACTCAGTGCGGGCTGGATGGGGTCCCCCCTGGGCACCGCAGACCTAAGCTTGTTTAACTCCTACCTCTTAAAGGGACCGAGAAAAAATGACCTTTTCTGCACTCCAATGTAAGTCAATGGGGCGATTTTTTGGCTATGTGCTAGAAATGAAATTCAGTGCGGATTGGATGACAGGCACCCTAGGCACCCAGGATCGGCTTTAGTTTCACGTGTATCTCTTAAGCCGGCAGAGAAAACCCACCTGATATGCGCTCCACACAATTGAATTAGAGACGCCGTTGATTTTCTATGGGAATTGCAGAAATGACTTCTAAGCCTCAAAATAATGACTTTTTTTCCTAAGGTGGTAGGAATGAAACTCAGTGCGGGCTGGATGGGGTCCCCCCTGGGCACCGCAGACCTAAGCTTGTTTAACTCCTACCTCTTAAAGGGACCGAGAAAAAATGACCTTTTCTGCACTCCAATGTAAGTCAATGGGGCGATTTTTTGGCTATGTGCTAGAAATGAAATTCAGTGCGGATTGGATGACAGGCACCCTAGGCACCCAGGATCGGCTTTAGTTTCACGTGTATCTCTTAAGCCGGCAGAGAAAATCCACCTGATATGCGCTCCACACAATTGAATAGAGACGCCATTGATTTTCTATGGGAATTGCAGAAATGACTTCTAAGCCTCAAAATAATGACTTTTTTTCCTAAGGTGGTAGGAATGAAACTCAGTGCGGGCTGGATGGGGTCCCCCCTGGGCACCGCAGACCTAAGCTTGTTTAACTCCTACCTCTTAAAGGGACCGAGAAAAAATGACCTTTTCTGCACTCCAATGTAAGTCAATGGGGCGATTTTTTGGCTATGTGCTAGAAATGAAATTCAGTGCGGATTGGATGACAGGCACCCTAGGCACCCAGGATCGGCTTTAGTTTCACGTGTATCTCTTAAGCCGGCAGAGAAAACACACCTGATATGCGCTCCACACAATTGAATTAGAGACGCCGTTGATTTTCTATGGGAATTGCAGAAATGACTTCTAAGCCTCAAAATAATGACTTTTTTTTCCTAAGGTGGTAGGAATGAAACTCAGTGTGGGCTGGATGGGGTCCCCCCTGGGCACCGCAGACCTAAGCTTGTTTAACTCCTACCTCTTAAAGGGACCGAGAAAAAATGACCTTTTCTGCACTCCAATGTAAGTCAATGGGGCGATTTTTTGGCTATGTGCTAGAAATGAAATTCAGTGCGGATTGGATGACAGGCACCCTAGGCACCCAGGATTGGCTTTAGTTTCACGTGTATCTCTTAAGCCGGCAGAGAAAACCCACCTGATATGCGCTCCACACAATTGAATTAGAGACGCCGTTGATTTTCTATGGGAATTGCAGAAATGACTTCTAAGCCTCAAAATAATGACTTTTTTTCCTAAGGTGGTAGGAATGAAACTCAGTGTGGGCTGGATGGGGTCCCCCCTGGGCACCGCAGACCTAAGCTTGTTTAACTCCTACCTCTTAAAGGGACCGAGAAAAAATGACCTTTTCTGCACTCCAATGTAAGTCAATGGGGCGATTTTTTGGCTATGTGCTAGAAATGAAATTCAGTGCGGATTGGATGACAGGCACCCTAGGCACCCAGGATCGGCTTTAGTTTCACGTGAATCTCTAAAGCCGGCAGAGAAAATCCACCTGATATGCGCTCCACACAATTGAATAGAGACGCCATTGATTTTCTATGGGAATTGCAGAAATGACTTCTAAGCCTCAAAATAATGACTTTTTTTTCCTAAGGTGGTAGAAATGAAACTCAGTGTGGGCTGGATGGGGTCCACCCTGGGCACCGCAGACCTAAGCTTGTTTAACTCTTACCTCTTAAAGGGACCGAGAAAAAATGACCTTTTCTGCACTCCAATGTAAGTCAATGGGGCGATTTTTTGGCTATGTGCTAGAAATGAAATTCAGTGCGGATTGGATGACAGGCACCCTAGGCACCCAGGATCGGCTTTAGTTTCACGTGTATCTCTTAAGCCGGCAGAGAAAACCCACCTGATATGCGCTCCACACAATTGAATTAGAGACGCCGTTGATTTTCTATGGGAATTGCAGAAATGACTTCTAAGCCTCAAAATAATGACTTTTTTTCCTAAGGTGGTAGGAATGAAACTCAGTGTGGGCTGGATGGGGTCCCCCCTGGGCACCGCAGACCTAAGCTTGTTTAACTCCTACCTCTTAAAGGGACCGAGAAAAAATGACCTTTTCTGCACTCCAATGTAAGTCAATGGGGCGATTTTTTGGCTATGTGCTAGAAATGAAATTCAGTGCGGATTGGATGACAGGCACCCTAGGCACCCAGGATTGGCTTTAGTTTCACGTGTATCTCTTAAGCCGGCAGAGAAAACCCACCTGATATGCGCTCCACACAATTGAATTAGAGACGCCGTTGATTTTCTATGGGAATTGCAGAAATGACTTCTAAGCCTCAAAATAATGACTTTTTTTCCTAAGGTGGTAGGAATGAAACTCAGTGCGGGCTGGATGGGGTCCCCCCTGGGCACCGCAGACCTAAGCTTGTTTAACTCCTACCTCTTAAAGGGACCGAGAAAAAATGACCTTTTCTGCACTCCAATGTAAGTCAATGGGGCGATTTTTTGGCTATGTGCTAGAAATGAAATTCAGTGCGGATTGGATGACAGGCACCCTAGGCACCCAGGATCGGCTTTAGTTTCACGTGTATCTCTTAAGCCGGCAGAGAAAATCCACCTGATATGCGCTCCACACAATTGAATAGAGACGCCATTGATTTTCTATGGGAATTGCAGAAATGACTTCTAAGCCTCAAAATAATGACTTTTTTTCCTAAGGTGGTAGGAATGAAACTCAGTGTGGGCTGGATGGGGTCCCCCCTGGGCACCGCAGACCTAAGCTTGTTTAACTTTTACCTCTTAAAGGGACCGAGAAAAAATGACCTTTTCTGCACTCCAATGTAAGTCAATGGGGCGATTTTTTGGCTATGTGCTAGAAATGAAATTCAGTGCGGATTGGATGACAGGCACCCTAGGCACCCAGGATCGGCTTTAGTTTCACGTGTATCTCTTAAGCCGGCAGAGAAAACCCACCTGATATGCGCTCCACACAATTGAATTAGAGACGCCGTTGATTTTCAATGGGAATTGCAGAAATGACTTCTAAGCCTCAAAATAATGACTTTTTTTTCCTAAGGTGGTAGGAATGAAACTCAGTGTGGGCTGGATGGGGTCCCCCCTGGGCACCGCAGACCTAAGCTTGTTTAACTCCTACCTCTTAAAGGGACCGAGAAAAAATGACCTTTTCTGCACTCCAATGTAAGTCAATGGGGCGATTTTTTGGCTATGTGCTAGAAATGAAATTCAGTGCGGATTGGATGACAGGCACCCTAGGCACCCAGGATCGGCTTTAGTTTCACGTGAATCTCTAAAGCCGGCAGAGAAAATCCACCTGATATGCGCTCCACACAATTGAATAGAGACGCCATTGATTTTCTATGGGAATTGCAGAAATGACTTCTAAGCCTCAAAATAATGACTTTTTTTTCCTAAGGTGGTAGGAATGAAACTCAGTGTGGGCTGGATGGGGTCCACCCTGGGCACCGCAGACCTAAGCTTGTTTAACTCTTACCTCTTAAAGGGACCGAGAAAAAATGACCTTTTCTGCACTCCAATGTAAGTCAATGGGGCGATTTTTTGGCTATGTGCTAGAAATGAAATTCAGTGCGGATTGGATGACAGGCACCCTAGGCACCCAGGATCGGCTTTAGTTTCACGTGTATCTCTTAAGCCGGCAGAGAAAACCCACCTGATATGCGCTCCACACAATTGAATTAGAGACGCCGTTGATTTTCTATGGGAATTGCAGAAATGACTTCTAAGCCTCAAAATAATGACTTTTTTTCCTAAGGTGGTAGGAATGAAACTCAGTGCGGGCTGGATGGGGTCCCCCCTGGGCACCGCAGACCTAAGCTTGTTTAACTCCTACCTCTTAAAGGGACCGAGAAAAAATGACCTTTTCTGCACTCCAATGTAAGTCAATGGGGCGATTTTTTGGCTATGTGCTAGAAATGAAATTCAGTGCGGATTGGATGACAGGCACCCTAGGCACCCAGGATCGGCTTTAGTTTCACGTGTATCTCTTAAGCCGGCAGAGAAAACCCACCTGATATGCGCTCCACACAATTGAATTAGAGACGCCGTTGATTTTCTATGGGAATTGCAGAAATGACTTCTAAGCCTCAAAATAATGACTTTTTTTCCTAAGGTGGTAGGAATGAAACTCAGTGTGGGCTGGATGGGGTCCCCCCTGGGCACCGCAGACCTAAGCTTGTTTAACTCCTACCTCTTAAAGGGACCGAGAAAAAATGACCTTTTCTGCACTCCAATGTAAGTCAATGGGGCGATTTTTTGGCTATGTGCTAGAAATGAAATTCAGTGCGGATTGGATGACAGGCACCCTAGGCACCCAGGATTGGCTTTAGTTTCACGTGTATCTCTTAAGCCGGCAGAGAAAACCCACCTGATATGCGCTCCACACAATTGAATTAGAGACGCCGTTGATTTTCTATGGGAATTGCAGAAATGACTTCTAAGCCTCAAAATAATGACTTTTTTTCCTAAGGTGGTAGGAATGAAACTCAGTGCGGGCTGGATGGGGTCCCCCCTGGGCACCGCAGACCTAAGCTTGTTTAACTCCTACCTCTTAAAGGGACCGAGAAAAAATGACCTTTTCTGCACTCCAATGTAAGTCAATGGGGCGATTTTTTGGCTATGTGCTAGAAATGAAATTCAGTGCGGATTGGATGACAGGCACCCTAGGCACCCAGGATCGGCTTTAGTTTCACGTGTATCTCTTAAGCCGGCAGAGAAAATCCACCTGATATGCGCTCCACACAATTGAATAGAGACGCCATTGATTTTCTATGGGAATTGCAGAAATGACTTCTAAGCCTCAAAATAATGACTTTTTTTCCTAAGGTGGTAGGAATGAAACTCAGTGTGGGCTGGATGGGGTCCCCCCTGGGCACCGCAGACCTAAGCTTGTTTAACTCTTACCTCTTAAAGGGACCGAGAAAAGATGACCTTTTCTGCACTCCAATGTAAGTCAATGGGGCGATTTTTTGGCTATGTGCTAGAAATGAAATTCAGTGCGGATTGGATGACAGGCACCCTAGGCACCCAGGATCGGCTTTAGTTTCACGTGTATCTCTTAAGCCGGCAGAGAAAACCCACCTGATATGCGCTCCACACAATTGAATTAGAGACGCCGTTGATTTTCTATGGGAATTGCAGAAATGACTTCTAAGCCTCAAAATAATGACTTTTTTTTCCTAAGGTGGTAGGAATGAAACTCAGTGTGGGCTGGATGGGGTCCCCCCTGGGCACCGCAGACCTAAGCTTGTTTAACTCCTACCTCTTAAAGGGAGCGAGAAAAAATGACCTTTTCTGCACTCCAATGTAAGTCAATGGGGCGATTTTTTGGCTATGTGCTAGAAATGAAATTCAGTGCGGATTGGATGACAGGCACCCTAGGCACCCAGGATCGGCTTTAGTTTCACGTGAATCTCTAAAGCCGGCAGAGAAAATCCACCTGATATGCGCTCCACACAATTGAATAGAGACGCCATTGATTTTCTATGGGAATTGCAGAAATGACTTCTAAGCCTCAAAATAATGACTTTTTTTTCCTAAGGTGGTAGGAATGAAACTCAGTGTGGGCTGGATGGGGTCCACCCTGGGCACCGCAGACCTAAGCTTGTTTAACTCCTACCTCTTAAAGGGACCGAGAAAAAATGACCTTTTCTGCACTCCAATGTAAGTCAATGGGGCGATTTTTTGGCTATGTGCTAGAAATGAAATTCAGTGCGGATTGGATGACAGGCACCCTAGGCACCCAGGATCGGCTTTAGTTTCACGTGTATCTCTTAAGCCGGCAGAGAAAACCCACCTGATATGCGCTCCACACAATTGAATTAGAGACGCCGTTGATTTTCTATGGGAATTGCAGAAATGACTTCTAAGCCTCAAAATAATGACTTTTTTTCCTAAGGTGGTAGGAATGAAACTCAGTGCGGGCTGGATGGGGTCCCCCCTGGGCACCGCAGACCTAAGCTTGTTTAACTCCTACCTCTTAAAGGGACCGAGAAAAAATGACCTTTTCTGCACTCCAATGTAAGTCAATGGGGCGATTTTTTGGCTATGTGCTAGAAATGAAATTCAGTGCGGATTGGATGACAGGCACCCTAGGCACCCAGGATTGGCTTTAGTTTCACGTGTATCTCTTAAGCCGGCAGAGAAAACCCACCTGATATGCGCTCCACACAATTGAATTAGAGACGCCGTTGATTTTCTATGGGAATTGCAGAAATGACTTCTAAGCCTCAAAATAATGACTTTTTTTCCTAAGGTGGTAGGAATGAAACTCAGTGCGGGCTGGATGGGGTCCCCCCTGGGCACCGCAGACCTAAGCTTGTTTAACTCCTACCTCTTAAAGGGACCGAGAAAAAATGACCTTTTCTGCACTCCAATGTAAGTCAATGGGGCGATTTTTTGGCTATGTGCTAGAAATGAAATTCAGTGCGGATTGGATGACAGGCACCCTAGGCACCCAGGATCGGCTTTAGTTTCACGTGTATCTCTTAAGCCGGCAGAGAAAACCCACCTGATATGCGCTCCACACAATTGAATTAGAGACGCCGTTGATTTTCTATGGGAATTGCAGAAATGACTTCTAAGCCTCAAAATAATGACTTTTTTTTCCTAAGGTGGTAGGAATGAAACTCAGTGTGGGCTGGATGGGGTCCCCCCTGGGCACCGCAGACCTAAGCTTGTTTAACTCCTACCTCTTAAAGGGAGCGAGAAAAAATGACCTTTTCTGCACTCCAATGTAAGTCAATGGGGCGATTTTTTGGCTATGTGCTAGAAATGAAATTCAGTGCGGATTGGATGACAGGCACCCTAGGCACCCAGGATCGGCTTTAGTTTCACGTGAATCTCTAAAGCCGGCAGAGAAAATCCACCTGATATGCGCTCCACACAATTGAATAGAGACGCCATTGATTTTCTATGGGAATTGCAGAAATTACTTCTAAGCCTCAAAATAATGACTTTTTTTTCCTAAGGTGGTAGGAATGAAACTCAGTGTGGGCTGGATGGGGTCCACCCTGGGCACCGCAGACCTAAGCTTGTTTAACTCTTACCTCTTAAAGGGACCGAGAAAAAATGACCTTTTCTGCACTCCAATGTAAGTCATAGTAACATAGTAACATAGTAAATAGGGTTGAAAGAAGACAAGAGTCCATCAGGTTCAACCTAGGAAAATCCTACTGAGTTGATCCAGGAAGGCGAAAAACCCCTATGGGGCAGAAGACAAACGCCCCACCACAGGGAGAAACTCCCCCCCCTCCCCCGACTGCAATGGCAACCAGAACAATCCCCGGATCAACGTATCACCAGAAATCTAATGCCCATAACTTGTAATATTATATTTTTCAAGAAAATCATCCAGGCCTCCCTTGAACTTATTTAATGAATCAGCCATGACAACATCATGTGGCAGAGAGTTCCACAGTCTTACCGCTCGTACAGTAAAGAACCCGCGTCGATGCTGATGATGAAATCTTCTTTCCTCTAGACGTAGAGGATGCCCCCTTGTCATTGTTACAGACCTAGGAGTAAAAAGACCACTACAAAGATCTCTGTACTGTCCATTCATATATTTGTACATTGTGATCAGATCGCCCCTAAGACGTCTTTTTTCTAGCGTAAATAACCCCAAGCGTGATAACCTGTCCTGGTACTGTAACCCACCCATTCCCTTAATGACCTTTGTTGCCCTCCTCTGCACCCGCTCTAGTTCAGCTGTGTCCTTCTTATATACCGGTGCCCAAAACTGTACACAGTATTCCATGTGTGGTCTGACCAGTGATTTATAAAGAGGCAAAACTATGTTCTCATCTTTAGCATCTATACCTCTTTTGATGCACCCCATTATTTTATTAGCCTTGGCAGCTGCTGCCTGGCACTGATCACTAAAGTTGAGTTTACTGTCCACCAATACCCCCAGGTCCTTTTCGGAAGTAGTTTTACCCAGTGTTTTATTATTTAGCACATAACTGTACTTATTATTTCTATGGCCCAAATGCATAACCTTACATTTATCCACATTAAACTTCATTTGCCATTTCTCCGCCCAAGCCTCTAGCTTCTCCAAATCCCTCTGTAATATGATATTATCCTCCTCTGTACTGATTACTTTACCCAGTTTAGTATCATCTGCAAAAATGGAGATTCTACTCTGTAGCCCCTCTACAAGATCATTAATAAAAATATTAAAAAGAAGTGGACCCAACACTGACCCCTGTGGTACCCCACTAGTAACTAAAACCCAATCTGAATATGTTCCATCAATGACCACCCTCTGTTTTCTATCACACAACCAGTTACTTACCCATTTGCATACGTTTTCCCCGAGTCCCAGTATCCTCATTTTGTAGACCAACCTTTCATGCGGCACAGTATCAAATGCCTTTGAAAAGTCCAGATACACAACATCCACAGCCTCCCCCAGGTCCAGTCTATAACTTACCTCTTCATAGAAGCCGATCAGATTAGTCTGACAGGACCGATCCCTCATAAATCCATGCTGGTGCTGCGTCATAAGATTATTTTCATTAAGATACTCCAGTATAGCATCTCTTACAATCCCCTCAAATACTTTACCTACTATAGATGTTAGACTTACAGGCCTGTAGTTTCCAGGATCACTCCTTGACCCCTTCTTGAATATTGGTACCACATTAGCTATGCGCCAGTCCTGTGGAAGAATCCCTGTCGTAATAGAATCTTTAAATAATAGGAATAACGGTCTGTCCAACACAGTATTTAATTCTTGCAAAACCCTAGGATGGATACCTTCTGGGCCCGGTGACTTATGGATTTTAATGTTTTTAAGGCGTTTCCCCACTTCTTGTTGCGTTAGGCAGGTGAGATTTATGGGAGGATTAACATTATCCCTAGTCATGTCGTCTGTTATGGGATTCTCCTCTGTGAATACAGTAGAGAAGAATGTATTTAGTAGATTGGCCTTTTCCTCTTCCCCCTCCACCATTACACCCAGATTATTTTTGAGGGGACCAACATTTTCGGTTTTAAGTCTTTTGTTATTTATATAGGTGAAGAACATTTTGGGATTTGTTTTACTTTCTGTGGCTATCCTTCTTTCTGTTGCTATTTTTGCTTCTTTTATTTGCGTTTTACACATTCTATTCTTCTGTCTATAGTTGCTCAATGCTTCCCCACTACCTTCTTGTTTTAGTAGTCTGAATGCTTGTTTCTTATCATTTATTGCACCCCTTACAGCTGTAGTTAACCACATTGGATTTCTCTTATTTCTACTACGTTTATTCCCATATGGTATGTGTCGTTCACACGATTTACCCAGGATGCTCTTAAATATGTCCCATTTCTCTTGTGTACTTTTATTTCTGAAGGCATTGTCCCAGTCTATGTTCCCAAGGTCCTCTCTTAGTTTTTGGAAATTAGCCTTCCTGAAATTTAATGTTTTTGTAGCCCCTCTACTAATTATTTTATTGAAGGATAATTGAAAACTTACTATGTTATGGTCACTATTACCTAGGTGACCCCCCACCTCTATTTTTGATATTCTGTCGGGCCTATTGGTTAAGATCAGGTCCAGAAGGGCCCCCCCTCTTGTTGGTTCCTCTACTAGTTGGGAAAGGTAATTATCTTTTACTATTTCCAAAAACACGCTTCCCTTCCTGGAGCTGCAGGTTTCTGCTTTCCAGTTGATATTTGGGTAGTTAAAGTCCCCCATAATAATGACTTCCCCCTGCTTCGCTGCCGCATCTATTTGTCTTATAAGAAGATTTTCTGATTCTTCCACTATACTTGGAGGTTTATAACTCACTCCTATAAGAATTTTATTATTCTTTGTCCCTCCCCTTATTTCTACCCAAAGAGACTCCACATTATCATCACATATATCCTCCCACAGAATAGGCTTAAGGCATGATTTAACATATAGACAGACCCCTCCCCCTTTCTTATTTTTACGGTCATTTCTGAATAGACTATAACCCTGGATATTAACGGCCCAGTCATAGGTCTCGTCCAGCCATGTCTCGCTTATCCCCACTATATCATATTTCTCTTCAACCATTATGAGTTCTAATTCCTCAGCTTTATTAGTGAGGCTTCGAGCATTAGTATACATACATTTAATATATTTGTCCATATTCCCTTTCCTTTTATCACTAGTGACTATTCTAACCCCTCCCGCCGCTCCACCCCCAGTTCCATAATCTAGGCCCAGCTCTCCATCTACTCTGTCTTCACTTACTATATTGTAGTTGCCCTCCCCCCCGGTCCCTAGTTTAAACACTCCTCCAACCTCTTAGCCATCTTCTCCCCCAGCACGGCTGCACCCTCCCCATTGAGATGCAGCCCGTCCCTACCGTAGAGCCTGTAACCGACCGAGAAGTCGGCCCAGTTCTCCATGAACCCAAACCCCTCTATCCTACACCAGCTCTTGAGCCACTTATTTACCTCCCTAATCTCCCGCTGTCTCTCAGGTGTGGCTCGTGGTACAGGTAATATTTCGGAAAAAATCACCTTGGAGGTCCTAGTTTTAAGCTTCCTGCCTAAGTCCCTGAAATCATTTTTAAGGACCCGCCACCTACCTCTAACTTTATCATTGGTGCCAATGTGCACCATGACTGCTGGGTCATCGCCAGCCCCTCCCAGTAATCTGTCAGCCCGATCCGCGATGTGACGAACTCGAGCGCCAGGAAGGCAACACACTGTTCGACGATCCCGGTCTTTGTGACAGATTGCCCTGTCTGTCCCCCTAATAATTGAGTCCCCCACTACCAGTACCTGCCTGGCCTGCCCTGAACTCCTGTTTCCCACCTTACTGGAGCAGACACCCCCCTGGCTTTCAGAGGCAGTGTCCTGCTGCAGCAATGCCACCCCTGAATCAACATCCCCCTCATCCGCCAATTTGGCAAACTTGTTGGGGTGTGCCAGATCAGGACTGGCCTCCCTCACACTCTTCCCTCTACCCCTTTTTCTAACTGTGACCCAACTAGCTGCCTCTTCCTCCTGTACCTCCATGCTATCACACTCTCCCCCATCTACCCCTTGGAGTGCTTGCTCAGTGAGAAGCAGACCCCTTTCCAGTTTGCCAATGCATCTCAATCGTTGCAGCTGCTCATTTAGATCCAGGATCTGGGCTTCCAAACCAGCAACATGCACACATCTCCCACAATGGTATGCACCCTCGATCGGTTGATCAAGGATTGCATACATCGCACAAGATGTACATTGGGCCGCATTGTCAAACATGGCGCTCATTTATATGGGGATATTATGTATAAAGAAAGAAAAAACAAACAAGCACCAAAAGCAAACAATGTGTTCAAAAGCAAATAAACAATTTGTTTTCCTCTAAAACTCCCCGAATCTAAAGTCCCAGAATATTAAAGTCCCACACTTGAGACAAAAACACACTTCAGATCAAAAACTCGCACGCTCCAAAACTCGCTCACAATACAATATAGAAGTACTTAGCTTGCAGAGTTTGTTGCTTCTGGCTCCTGTGTTTGAGAGGATGGGGCGATTTTTTGGCTATGTGCTAGAAATGAAATTCAGTGCGGATTGGATGACAGGCACCCTAGGCACCCAGGATCGGCTTTAGTTTCACGTGTATCTCTTAAGCCGGCAGAGAAAACCCACCTGATATGCGCTCCACACAATTGAATTAGAGACGCCGTTGATTTTCTATGGGAATTGCAGAAATGACTTCTAAGCCTCAAAATAATGACTTTTTTTCCTAAGGTGGTAGGAATGAAACTCAGTGCGGGCTGGATGGGGTCCCCCCTGGGCACCGCAGACCTAAGCTTGTTTAACTCCTACCTCTTAAAGGGACCGAGAAAAAATGACCTTTTCTGCACTCCAATGTAAGTCAATGGGGCGATTTTTTGGCTATGTGCTAGAAATGAAATTCAGTGCGGATTGGATGACAGGCACCCTAGGCACCCAGGATCGGCTTTAGTTTCACGTGTATCTCTTAAGCCGGCAGAGAAAACCCACCTGATATGCGCTCCACACAATTGAATTAGAGACGCCGTTGATTTTCTATGGGAATTGCAGAAATGACTTCTAAGCCTCAAAATAATGACTTTTTTTCCTAAGGTGGTAGGAATGAAACTCAGTGCGGGCTGGATGGGGTCCCCCCTGGGCACCGCAGACCTAAGCTTGTTTAACTCCTACCTCTTAAAGGGACCGAGAAAAAATGACCTTTTCTGCACTCCAATGTAAGTCAATGGGGCGATTTTTTGGCTATGTGCTAGAAATGAAATTCAGTGCGGATTGGATGACAGGCACCCTAGGCACCCAGGATCGGCTTTAGTTTCACGTGTATCTCTTAAGCCGGCAGAGAAAACCCACCTGATATGCGCTCCACACAATTGAATTAGAGACGCCGTTGATTTTCTATGGGAATTGCAGAAATGACTTCTAAGCCTCAAAATAATGACTTTTTTTCCTAAGGTGGTAGGAATGAAACTCAGTGCGGGCTGGATGGGGTCCCCCCTGGGCACCGCAGACCTAAGCTTGTTTAACTCCTACCTCTTAAAGGGACCGAGAAAAAATGACCTTTTCTGCACTCCAATGTAAGTCAATGGGGCGATTTTTTGGCTATGTGCTAGAAATGAAATTCAGTGCGGATTGGATGACAGGCACCCTAGGCACCCAGGATCGGCTTTAGTTTCACGTGTATCTCTTAAGCCGGCAGAGAAAATCCACCTGATATGCGCTCCACACAATTGAATAGAGACGCCATTGATTTTCTATGGGAATTGCAGAAATGACTTCTAAGCCTCAAAATAATGACTTTTTTTCCTAAGGTGGTAGGAATGAAACTCAGTGCGGGCTGGATGGGGTCCCCCCTGGGCACCGCAGACCTAAGCTTGTTTAACTCCTACCTCTTAAAGGGACCGAGAAAAAATGACCTTTTCTGCACTCCAATGTAAGTCAATGGGGCGATTTTTTGGCTATGTGCTAGAAATGAAATTCAGATATTATATATTGTTGCACTAGGCAACGATTACTGGTTTCCCTATGGAATTAAAACTTAACTTTTATTTATTCATTGAAACTTGGTAACTACAAAAAAGTGCTGATATTTACAGTGCTATATATAAAAATAGGTAGCAGCTATGGGTTCAGCCGAAGTATAGTGATCAATTATTAGATCTGTATAGGCGCTGTTCACATGCGCGCAATATGCGATAGTTCAGCATAGACAGCGCTGGTTGGGTCACTTTCCAGACTTGGAGAAAGTGCAGTGTCCCCTTATGTATATAGAGGTATATTTGCAATAGAGTATTGCGAATGAGAAGTTATGCGATCTCAAACTGATCGCGGTAGGTGGACGGGAAAACAGCGCCCTATATACATTACACTCAATTTGGAGCTACTGTGGAAAATAATATGCTAAGACCGCCGGCCAGTCTTACATTGGATCAGTGCTCATATGATGCGGTGTTAATGTATTTAGTAATGCGCATACAGCAGTATGAAGAGGCATATGCACCTATATCGTAGCAGTTGAGAACAATAGCACAGGCAGGTATCAGTGCTATGCTGTCTGCATGAGGTCTGCAGGACTGAGTATCAGAGGGCTATGATGCCGTAAGTATTAACTGAAGAATGCTGTATGCGTGACACTTCAGATACAGATGGCTATCTAAAGTGTGCAGCTATAGAGCGTTACAGCGCTGTGCCGTATCGATCACCGTCGGCATAAGCTGTCCGCGGTGTCTAGGCTGCAGCTGTATACTCTCTTGATCAAAGTACTGTAATCACATATACTAATATATTAAATAATCACAGCCGTGATTTGTAGTATGATAGAAATCGGTTATCACATAGCGCTAACTATAGTTAAAAATCATGCCGGAGAAGCCTGACTAGTTTCGCCAGACACGCTGGCGTTATCAAAGGTGGCATCAAGGGGGGTGGAGCTAGAGATGGTTTATATACATTCAGCTTGTAGAGTGACCCCCAGGTCAAAACAGTGTCAACCTATGCTGGGAGGATATCGTATCGAGGCACAGCTATGGGCACAGCTATGGGCACCAGCTGTGCACCCACATATGCCAACCTCTACCTTGGTTGGTGGGAGGCCACGTTTGTATTCACGGAAGAAATGCAAGAATACACCGATCATGTCATCTTTTGGGGACGCTACATCGATGACATCCTGATTCTTTGGGATGGAGATGTAGCGTCCTTCAATAACTTTGTCAAAGCGTTAAATAACAATCACATTAATCTCTTACTAACAAGCGAAATCCATGACGATTCAATTAATTTCCTGGACCTAACAATAGGCAAAGATCCTAATGGCAATATCACAACCAACATTTACCGAAAACCCACGGCCACCACCAGTTTTTTAAACTGGAATAGCTATCATCCTGCCCCTTTGAAACGAGGAATTCCGATTGGCCAATATCTTCGAGCACGCAGGAACTGTTCCACGGAGGAAACTTTTCTCAAAGAATGCGACACACTGTACGAGAAATTCCGCAGCAGAGGCTACCCTAAACGTGTACTTCACCGCGCCTTTCACAGGGCTAGAACCACGGATCGGACCGAATTACTCAACCCTCGGACCACCAATACCTCAAAACGACTGATCCGTTGTATTGGAACATATGATGTAGCACACTATGAAATCCGTCAGACCCTGACACAATATTGGCCAATCCTCCAGGCAGACCCTGATTTAAGAGAAATAATTACCGACACACCCACAATTACCTACCGCAGAGGCAAAAATCTAAAGGACTTTTTGGTGCACAGTCACTTTACAGAGACTAGCACCATACAATCAGGCACTTGGCTTAAGTCCAAAATCCAGGGATCATACCCATGTGGTACTTGTACCTATTGTAAATTTCTACCGAGAACTAAGTCCTTCCTCAACCCCTCTGACAATCATGAGTATCACATCAGGGAGTTCATTAATTGCCAAACGCAAGGACTAATTTATGCTGCTAAATGTCCCTGTTCACTTTTATATATAGGAAAAACGATCCAACAATTCCGAAACCGTATAGGCTCACATCTGAGCAATATACGGACTAAAACTGACACGAGTATTGCTCGACATATGAACTCAGCCCATGGGGGCAATACCAAGGGACTTACCTTTTGGGGCATCCAAAAGATTACTTTGGGACCACGAAGAGGCAATCTTGATCAGAAGCTTCTCCAAGCTGAAGCCAAATGGATCTTCAGACTAAAGACAATGTCCCCAAATGGGCTAAATGAGGGATTCACATTCACACCGTTCTTATAAATAAACAAACAAACAATAAAATTACTGATACAGTTCTATTTTTAGGTCAAACAGTGTTTTTTAAAAATTAATTCTTCCAATTTATTCTCAATTCATAATTTGTGTAATATCATATTACAAAATTGTTTCTAGCCTAACATATAGCTCTAAAACCCTTATGGAACTTTATTTGTTATTGTAATCATCTTTAGCCTTCAACTATTGAAGACCTAATGCTGTAAAATGTATAACTACTCTTTAAAACTTTATGATGGTATAATTATTCCATCTAATATACTTCACCGATTCGACTGTGATTCACAGCACTAGTTCCACTTGGATATCGTCCTAAAGTCCTTCTCCCATTATTTCAATATGATCTAGTTCTTTGCCGTGCGCAGCGCAAATAAGATGCGCTTATCTCCCACAAGTACCTCTAGATTCAGACTAAGTCCACTGACATGCGCGGACGTCCACCCATATGTTGACATCTGAGCCTAAGTCCTTTGACATGCGCAAACTGTCTAATATGCACAAACCACTGGACATCTGAGTCTAAGTCCTCTGACATGCGCAAACCACACGCGATAGTACTCTGACATCTAAGTGCAAGCACATGCGCACTAGCACCTGAACTGTCAAACAACGGCTAGAGGGCGTAGTCTTCACTCCTTCGCGCCAGCCATGTTTGAATAGAAATCATTCCAACCAATCAGAGGCTACAAACGCCGATAACACACAAGCCTCGATACGATATCCTCCCAGCATAGGTTGACACTGTTTTGACCTGGGGGTCACTCTACAAGCTGAATGTATATAAACCATCTCTAGCTCCACCCCCCTTGATGCCACCTTTGATAACGCCAGCGTGTCTGGCGAAACTAGTCAGGCTTCTCCGGCATGATTTTTAACTATAGTTAGCGCTATGTGATAACCGATTTCTATCATACTACAAATCACGGCTGTGATTATTTAATATATTAGTATATGTGATTACAGTACTTTGATCAAGAGAGTATACAGCTGCAGCCTAGACACCGCGGACAGCTTATGCCGACGGTGATCGATACGGCACAGCGCTGTAACGCTCTATAGCTGCACACTTTAGATAGCCATCTGTATCTGAAGTGTCACGCATACAGCATTCTTCAGTTAATACTTACGGCATCATAGCCCTCTGATACTCAGTCCTGCAGACCTCATGCAGACAGCATAGCACTGATACCTGCCTGTGCTATTGTTCTCAACTGCTACGATATAGGTGCATATGCCTCTTCATACTGCTGTATGCGCATTACTAAATACATTAACACCGCATCATATGAGCACTGATCCAATGTAAGACTGGCCGGCGGTCTTAGCATATTATTTTCCACAGTAGCTCCAAATTGAGTGTAATGTATATAGGGCGCTGTTTTCCCGTCCACCTACCGCGATCAGTTTGAGATCGCATAACTTCTCATTCGCAATACTCTATTGCAAATATACCTCTATATACATAAGGGGACACTGCACTTTCTCCAAGTCTGGAAAGTGACCCAACCAGCGCTGTCTATGCTGAACTATCGCATATTGCGCGCATGTGAACAGCGCCTATACAGATCTAATAATTGATCACTATACTTCGGCTGAACCCATAGCTGCTACCTATTTTTATATATAGCACTGTAAATATCAGCACTTTTTTGTAGTTACCAAGTTTCAATGAATAAATAAAAGTTAAGTTTTAATTCCATAGGGGAAACCAGTAATCGTTGCCTAGTGCAACAATATATAATTACTATTAAATTACTGCCTATTGGGATAGGGATCACGCACCCGAATCCTAAAAGAGAGTTATCCCTCTCACTTTCGATCCTATCCCCAGAAACTAATCTGGGATAAGCTTCCTCTATTAACCATTAAGTGTGTAATGGCAAACTTCCTAGCAAACAAATTGACTCATGAATCCCTCCTAAGTGCGGCAACACAAGTTTTCTCCCTGGGCGACCTACCCTTAAACAGTGTTGACATCAACACTGCCTTTAAGGAGTTACAAAAAACTTATAAGAATTATATCCGATCGTGGTGGGAGATCAGTAGTTTGGAGACATATATTCAGCAAAAACTGGTCTATAGAGGACTACGGATTAACCTAAAACCGAACTCCCATCAAGAAGACACTGAGTTCATGAAGGGATGGTATGAACTAATGACCAGCAATTCTATACTCATGCTAGAATATCTCCTAAAACACGAACGGACCGTTTTCTCCAAACTCAATACTCAATTAGAAATACAATTGGAACAAATAAAATTCTTTAGCAGCAACCCTGAATTTACAAATTACGAAACTCGTCTTCAAAGACATCTCGACATCTACCAGTCCGAACTAAAAGAACGTAAACATCGTAAATATATACGAGATAAGAAAGATTTCGATTCTGGGGATATCTACAGGACCACACACACGTATCCCCAAAGACCTCTTTTCTCCGACCAATCAGAATCTGACTATTCGGGTACTGACGAGTATCCGACACCCGTAAATAACTTCCAACAAGGCAGTTCGACCCGCCAGAGATCAAAATCTAGGAACAGGCATTTTCAAAGGAGACCACGTACACAAAACCCACGTAGTCACCAAGCACCACCACCTCAACAATGGCCTACAGCACAACCAATCACACAATCTCTTGGATCTTCATTACCATCCTTACCCTACAACACATCTCCTGCCCTGACCCAAACACCAGCACCTACCACTATGGCCCCCACCCCTCAAGCCCAGTATTTACCACCTCAACAACATCCACTACCTTCCACTGGCCCACAAATGATCCAACCACCTCTTTTTTTAGGACCAGCACAACTACGGGACAGGAGTCAATGGGCCTACAAGCAAAGGAACCAGCCAACCAACCACAAATATTGAATCTCTCCAAAATCACTTTATTGACTCACGAACTTCAACTATTGGAGAAAGGACTGACTTTCACACCAACTCCCCACTTCGATAAGTTCACGTGGATTAAAGATATTAATCTTTTTGCTCGCAAACTTGCCCTACATAAATTTTTCAAAAATAAACAACAGAATCCGGGAACTTTATCCAGCCGTGAAAGAGAAGCCCTTGAGGCGTTAATGGCACTCGAATCCGAAAACCAAACAGGCACATATTTGTTCTCTGCTCCTGCCTCCACGTTGAAACCCAAATCACTTTTCACTCCTCCTTTGGTCACCTTACATAACATTGACAAATTTGTGAACCTTGTCTGTAATGACATTGAAAAAATCAATGTAAAAGTGTCCAGATTCAATCAAAATTTGACACATCAAGAGAATAAAGCCCTCAAGAACTTAACAACCAATGAGGAAATTGTCATTAAACCCTCCGACAAAGGAGGTAACCTCGTAATTATGGACACCCCCGACTATAAACAAATGTGTATGAGACTGCTGAATGACACCAATACCTATGAAGTACTAAAACAAGACCCTACCAAGATGTACCAATTACAACTTCGAGAGATTCTCTTGGAGGCCAAAACATCACTACTAATTACGGATGCAGAGTTTAAGGTCCTATACAACCCGACTCCTACCCTTGCCACCTTTTATTCTCTGCCGAAGATACATAAACAAAAATCACCGATCCCGGGACGACCGATAGTGTCTGGAAATGGTAATCTCACTGAGACAGTCAGCCAGTATATCGACCAAATACTATTTCCATTTGTAGAGACTTTGCCATCATTTCTCAAGGACACCACTTCAACAGTCACCAAACTACAGGACGTCTCAGTGCCTAATAATGTCAAGCTAGCCAGTCTTGACGTAGAGGCCCTTTACACCAGTATCAAGCACGAATTTGGCCTAAGAGCAGTCGAATATTACCTCTCCTCCCGAGGGACCTCTTTCTCTCCCCACAATCATTTTGTTCAAAAATTATTGCAATTCCTTTTGACACATAATTATTTCGTTTTCAATAAACGATTTTATCTACAGAAAAACGGCACAGCTATGGGCACCAGCTGTGCACCCACATATGCCAACCTCTACCTTGGTTGGTGGGAGGCCACGTTTGTATTCACGGAAGAAATGCAAGAATACACCGATCATGTCATCTTTTGGGGACGCTACATCGATGACATCCTGATTCTTTGGGATGGAGATGTAGCGTCCTTCAATAACTTTGTCAAAGCGTTAAATAACAATCACATTAATCTCTTACTAACAAGCGAAATCCATGACGATTCAATTAATTTCCTGGACCTAACAATAGGCAAAGATCCTAATGGCAATATCACAACCAACATTTACCGAAAACCCACGGCCACCACCAGTTTTTTAAACTGGAATAGCTATCATCCTGCCCCTTTGAAACGAGGAATTCCGATTGGCCAATATCTTCGAGCACGCAGGAACTGTTCCACGGAGGAAACTTTTCTCAAAGAATGCGACACACTGTACGAGAAATTCCGCAGCAGAGGCTACCCTAAACGTGTACTTCACCGCGCCTTTCACAGGGCTAGAACCACGGATCGGACCGAATTACTCAACCCTCGGACCACCAATACCTCAAAACGACTGATCCGTTGTATTGGAACATATGATGTAGCACACTATGAAATCCGTCAGACCCTGACACAATATTGGCCAATCCTCCAGGCAGACCCTGATTTAAGAGAAATAATTACCGACACACCCACAATTACCTACCGCAGAGGCAAAAATCTAAAGGACTTTTTGGTGCACAGTCACTTTACAGAGACTAGCACCATACAATCAGGCACTTGGCTTAAGTCCAAAATCCAGGGATCATACCCATGTGGTACTTGTACCTATTGTAAATTTCTACCGAGAACTAAGTCCTTCCTCAACCCCTCTGACAATCATGAGTATCACATCAGGGAGTTCATTAATTGCCAAACGCAAGGACTAATTTATGCTGCTAAATGTCCCTGTTCACTTTTATATATAGGAAAAACGATCCAACAATTCCGAAACCGTATAGGCTCACATCTGAGCAATATACGGACTAAAACTGACACGAGTATTGCTCGACATATGAACTCAGCCCATGGGGGCAATACCAAGGGACTTACCTTTTGGGGCATCCAAAAGATTACTTTGGGACCACGAAGAGGCAATCTTGATCAGAAGCTTCTCCAAGCTGAAGCCAAATGGATCTTCAGACTAAAGACAATGTCCCCAAATGGGCTAAATGAGGGATTCACATTCACACCGTTCTTATAAATAAACAAACAAACAATAAAATTACTGATACAGTTCTATTTTTAGGTCAAACAGTGTTTTTTAAAAATTAATTCTTCCAATTTATTCTCAATTCATAATTTGTGTAATATCATATTACAAAATTGTTTCTAGCCTAACATATAGCTCTAAAACCCTTATGGAACTTTATTTGTTATTGTAATCATCTTTAGCCTTCAACTATTGAAGACCTAATGCTGTAAAATGTATAACTACTCTTTAAAACTTTATGATGGTATAATTATTCCATCTAATATACTTCACCGATTCGACTGTGATTCACAGCACTAGTTCCACTTGGATATCGTCCTAAAGTCCTTCTCCCATTATTTCAATATGATCTAGTTCTTTGCCGTGCGCAGCGCAAATAAGATGCGCTTATCTCCCACAAGTACCTCTAGATTCAGACTAAGTCCACTGACATGCGCGGACGTCCACCCATATGTTGACATCTGAGCCTAAGTCCTTTGACATGCGCAAACTGTCTAATATGCACAAACCACTGGACATCTGAGTCTAAGTCCTCTGACATGCGCAAACCACACGCGATAGTACTCTGACATCTAAGTGCAAGCACATGCGCACTAGCACCTGAACTGTCAAACAACGGCTAGAGGGCGTAGTCTTCACTCCTTCGCGCCAGCCATGTTTGAATAGAAATCATTCCAACCAATCAGAGGCTACAAACGCCGATAACACACAAGCCTCGATACGATATCCTCCCAGCATAGGTTGACACTGTTTTGACCTGGGGGTCACTCTACAAGCTGAATGTATATAAACCATCTCTAGCTCCACCCCCCTTGATGCCACCTTTGATAACGCCAGCGTGTCTGGCGAAACTAGTCAGGCTTCTCCGGCATGATTTTTAACTATAGTTAGCGCTATGTGATAACCGATTTCTATCATACTACAAATCACGGCTGTGATTATTTAATATATTAGTATATGTGATTACAGTACTTTGATCAAGAGAGTATACAGCTGCAGCCTAGACACCGCGGACAGCTTATGCCGACGGTGATCGATACGGCACAGCGCTGTAACGCTCTATAGCTGCACACTTTAGATAGCCATCTGTATCTGAAGTGTCACGCATACAGCATTCTTCAGTTAATACTTACGGCATCATAGCCCTCTGATACTCAGTCCTGCAGACCTCATGCAGACAGCATAGCACTGATACCTGCCTGTGCTATTGTTCTCAACTGCTACGATATAGGTGCATATGCCTCTTCATACTGCTGTATGCGCATTACTAAATACATTAACACCGCATCATATGAGCACTGATCCAATGTAAGACTGGCCGGCGGTCTTAGCATATTATTTTCCACAGTAGCTCCAAATTGAGTGTAATGTATATAGGGCGCTGTTTTCCCGTCCACCTACCGCGATCAGTTTGAGATCGCATAACTTCTCATTCGCAATACTCTATTGCAAATATACCTCTATATACATAAGGGGACACTGCACTTTCTCCAAGTCTGGAAAGTGACCCAACCAGCGCTGTCTATGCAGAACTATCGCATATTGCGCGCATGTGAACAGCGCCTATACAGATCTAATAATTGATCACTATACTTCGGCTGAACCCATAGCTGCTACCTATTTTTATATATAGCACTGTAAATATCAGCACTTTTTTGTAGTTACCAAGTTTCAATGAATAAATAAAAGTTAAGTTTTAATTCCATAGGGAAACCAGTAATCGTTGCCTAGTGCAACAATATATAATTACTATTAAATTACTGCCTATTGGGATAGGGATCACGCACACGAGAAATGAAATTCAGTGCGGATTGGATGACAGGCACCCTAGGCACCCAGGATCGGCTTTAGTTTCACGTGTATCTCTTAAGCCGGCAGAGAAAATCCACCTGATATGCGCTCCACACAATTGAATAGAGACGCCATTGATTTTCTATGGGAATTGCAGAAATGACTTCTAAGCCTCAAAATAATGACTTTTTTTCCTAAGGTGGTAGGAATGAAACTCAGTGTGGGCTGGATGGGGTCCCCCCTGGGCACCGCAGACCTAAGCTTGTTTAACTCCTACCTCTTAAAGGGACCGAGAAAAAATGACCTTTTCTGCACTCCAATGTAAGTCAATGGGGCGATTTTTTGGCTATGTGCTAGAAATGAAATTCAGTGCGGATTGGATGACAGGCACCCTAGGCACCCAGGATCGGCTTTAGTTTCACGTGTATCTCTTAAGCCGGCAGAGAAAATCCACCTGATATGCGCTCCACACAATTGAATAGAGACGCCATTGATTTTCTATGGGAATTGCAGAAATGACTTCTAAGCCTCAAAATAATGACTTTTTTTCCTAAGGTGGTAGGAATGAAACTCAGTGTGGGCTGGATGGGGTCCCCCCTGGGCACCGCAGACCTAAGCTTGTTTAACTCCTACCTCTTAAAGGGACCGAGAAAAAATGACCTTTTCTGCACTCCAATGTAAGTCAATGGGGCGATTTTTTGGCTATGTGCTAGAAATGAAATTCAGTGCGGATTGGATGACAGGCACCCTAGGCACCCAGGATCGGCTTTAGTTTCACGTGTATCTCTTAAGCCGGCAGAGAAAACCCACCTGATATGCGCTCCACACAATTGAATTAGAGACGCCGTTGATTTTCTATGGGAATTGCAGAAATGACTTCTAAGCCTCAAAATAATGACTTTTTTTCCTAAGGTGGTAGGAATGAAACTCAGTGCGGGCTGGATGGGGTCCCCCCTGGGCACCGCAGACCTAAGCTTGTTTAACTCCTACCTCTTAAAGGGACCGAGAAAAAATGACCTTTTCTGCACTCCAATGTAAGTCAATGGGGCGATTTTTTGGCTATGTGCTAGAAATGAAATTCAGTGCGGATTGGATGACAGGCACCCTAGGCACCCAGGATCGGCTTTAGTTTCACGTGTATCTCTTAAGCCGGCAGAGAAAATCCACCTGATATGCGCTCCACACAATTGAATAGAGACGCCATTGATTTTCTATGGGAATTGCAGAAATGACTTCTAAGCCTCAAAATAATGACTTTTTTTCCTAAGGTGGTAGGAATGAAACTCAGTGTGGGCTGGATGGGGTCCCCCCTGGGCACCGCAGACCTAAGCTTGTTTAACTCCTACCTCTTAAAGGGACCGAGAAAAAATGACCTTTTCTGCACTCCAATGTAAGTCAATGGGGCGATTTTTTGGCTATGTGCTAGAAATGAAATTCAGTGCGGATTGGATGACAGGCACCCTAGGCACCCAGGATCGGCTTTAGTTTCACGTGTATCTCTTAAGCCGGCAGAGAAAATCCACCTGATATGCGCTCCACACAATTGAATAGAGACGCCATTGATTTTCTATGGGAATTGCAGAAATGACTTCTAAGCCTCAAAATAATGACTTTTTTTCCTAAGGTGGTAGGAATGAAACTCAGTGCGGGCTGGATGGGGTCCCCCCTGGGCACCGCAGACCTAAGCTTGTTTAACTCCTACCTCTTAAAGGGACCGAGAAAAAATGACCTTTTCTGCACTCCAATGTAAGTCAATGGGGCGATTTTTTGGCTATGTGCTAGAAATGAAATTCAGTGCGGATTGGATGACAGGCACCCTAGGCACCCAGGATCGGCTTTAGTTTCACGTGTATCTCTTAAGCCGGCAGAGAAAATCCACCTGATATGCGCTCCACACAATTGAATAGAGACGCCATTGATTTTCTATGGGAATTGCAGAAATGACTTCTAAGCCTCAAAATAATGACTTTTTTTCCTAAGGTGGTAGGAATGAAACTCAGTGTGGGCTGGATGGGGTCCCTCCTGGGCACCGCAGACCTAAGCTTGTTTAACTCCTACCTCTTAAAGGGACCGAGAAAAAATGACCTTTTCTGCACTCCAATGTAAGTCAATGGGGCGATTTTTTGGCTATGTGCTAGAAATGAAATTCAGTGCGGATTGGATGACAGGCACCCTAGGCACCCAGGATCGGCTTTAGTTTCACGTGTATCTCTTAAGCCGGCAGAGAAAATCCACCTGATATGCGCTCCACACAATTGAATAGAGACGCCATTGATTTTCTAAGGGAATTGCAGAAATGACTTCTAAGCCTCAAAATAATGACTTTTTTTTCCTAAGGTGGTAGGAATGAAACTCAGTGTGGGCTGGATGGGGTCCACCCTGGGCACCGCAGACCTAAGCTTGTTTAACTCTTACCTCTTAAAGGGACCGAGAAAAAATGACCTTTTCTGCACTCCAATGTAAGTCAATGGGGCGATTTTTTGGCTATGTGCTAGAAATGAAATTCAGTGCGGATTGGATGACAGGCACCCTAGGCACCCAGGATCGGCTTTAGTTTCACGTGTATCTCTTAAGCCGGCAGAGAAAACCCACCTGATATGCGCTCCACACAATTGAATTAGAGACGCCGTTGATTTTCTATAGGAATTGCAGAAATGACTTCTAAGCCTCAAAATAATGACTTTTTTTCCTAAGGTGGTAGGAATGAAACTCAGTGCGGGCTGGATGGGGTCCCCCCTGGGCACCGCAGACCTAAGCTTGTTTAACTCCTACCTCTTAAAGGGACCGAGAAAAAATGACCTTTTCTGCACTCCAATGTAAGTCAATGGGGCGATTTTTTGGCTATGTGCTAGAAATGAAATTCAGTGCGGATTGGATGACAGGCACCCTAGGCACCCAGGATTCGGCTTTAGTTTCACGTGTATCTCTTAAGCCGGCAGAGAAAATCCCACCTGATTATGCGCTCCACACAATTGAATTAGAGACGCTATTGATTTTCTATGGGAATTGCAGAAATGACTTCTAAGCCTCAAAATAATGACTTTTTTTCCTAAGGTGGTAGGAATGAAACTCAGTGCGGGCTGGATGGGGTCCCCCCTGGGCACCGCAGACCTAAGCTTGTTTAACTCCTACCTCTTAAAGGGACCGAGAAAAAATGACCTTTTCTGCACTCCAATGTAAGTCAATGGGGCGATTTTTTGGCTATGTGCTAGAAATGAAATTCAGTGCGGATTGGATGACAGGCACCCTAGGCACCCAGGATCGGCTTTAGTTTCACGTGAATCTCTTAAGCCGGCAGAGAAAATCCACCTGATATGCGCTCCACACAATTGAATAGAGACGCCATTGATTTTCTATGGGAATTGCAGAAATGACTTCTAAGCCTCAAAATAATGACTTTTTTTTCCTAAGGTGGTAGGAATGAAACTCAGTGTGGGCTGGATGGGGTCCACCCTGGGCACCGCAGACCTAAGCTTGTTTAACTCTTACCTCTTAAAGGGACCGAGAAAAAATGACCTTTTCTGCACTCCAATGTAAGTCAATGGGGCGATTTTTTGGCTATGTGCTAGAAATGAAATTCAGTGCGGATTGGATGACAGGCACCCTAGGCACCCAGGATCGGCTTTAGTTTCACGTGTATCTCTTAAGCCGGCAGAGAAAACCCACCTGATATGCGCTCCACACAATTGAATTAGAGACGCCGTTGATTTTCTATGGGAATTGCAGAAATGACTTCTAAGCCTCAAAATAATGACTTTTTTTCCTAAGGTGGTAGGGCTGGATGGGGTCCACCCTGGGCACCGCAGACCTAAGCTTGTTTAACTCTTACCTCTTAAAGGGACCGAGAAAAAATGACCTTTTCTGCACTCCAATGTAAGTCAATGGGGCGATTTTTTGGCTATGTGCTAGAAATGAAATTCAGTGCGGATTGGATGACAGGCACCCTAGGCACCCAGGATCGGCTTTAGTTTCACGTGTATCTCTTAAGCCGGCAGAGAAAACCCACCTGATATGCCCTCCACACAATTGAATTAGAGACGCCGTTGATTTTCTATGGGAATTGCAGAAATGACTTCTAAGCCTCAAAATAATGACTTTTTTTCCTAAGGTGGTAGGAATGAAACTCAGTGTGGGCTGGATGGGGTCCCCCCTGGGCACCGCAGACCTAAGCTTGTTTAACTCCTACCTCTTAAAGGGACCGAGAAAAAATGACCTTTTCTGCACTCCAATGTAAGTCAATGGGGCGATTTTTTGGCTATGTGCTAGAAATGAAATTCAGTGCGGATTGGATGACAGGCACCCTAGGCACCCAGGATTGGCTTTAGTTTCACGTGTATCTCTTAAGCCTGCAGAGAAAACCCACCTGATATGCGCTCCACACAATTGAATTAGAGACGCCGTTGATTTTCTATGGGAATTGCAGAAATGACTTCTAAGCCTCAAAATAATGACTTTTTTTCCTAAGGTGGTAGGAATGAAACTCAGTGTGGGCTGGATGGGGTCCCCCCTGGGCACCGCAGACCTAAGCTTGTTTAACTCCTACCTCTTAAAGGGAGCGAGAAAAAATGACCTTTTCTGCACTCCAATGTAAGTCAATGGGGCGATTTTTTGGCTATGTGCTAGAAATGAAATTCAGTGCGGATTGGATGACAGGCACCCTAGGCACCCAGGATCGGCTTTAGTTTCACGTGAATCTCTAAAGCCGGCAGAGAAAATCCACCTGATATGCGCTCCACACAATTGAATAGAGACGCCATTGATTTTCTATGGGAATTGCAGAAATGACTTCTAAGCCTCAAAATAATGACTTTTTTTTCCTAAGGTGGTAGGAATGAAACTCAGTGTGGGCTGGATGGGGTCCACCCTGGGCATCGCAGACCTAAGCTTGTTTAACTCTTACCTCTTAAAGGGACCGAGAAAAAATGACCTTTTCTGCACTCCAATGTAAGTCAATGGGGCGATTTTTTGGCTATGTGCTAGAAATGAAATTCAGTGCGGATTGGATGACAGGCACCCTAGGCACCCAGGATCGGCTTTAGTTTCACGTGTATCTCTTAAGCCGGCAGAGAAAAACCCACCTGATATGCGCTCCACACAATTGAATTAGAGACGCCGTTGATTTTCTATGGGAATTGCAGAAATGACTTCTAAGCCTCAAAATAATGACTTTTTTTCCTAAGGTGGTAGGAATGAAACTCAGTGCGGGCTGGATGGGGTCCCCCCTGGGCACCGCAGACCTAAGCTTGTTTAACTCCTACCTCTTAAAGGGAGCGAGAAAAAAATGACCTTTTCTGCACTCCAATGTAAGTCAATGGGGCGATTTTTTGGCTATGTGCTAGAAATGAAATTCAGTGCGGATTGGATGACAGGCACCCTAGGCACCCAGGATCGGCTTTAGTTTCACGTGAATCTCTTAAGCCGGCAGAGAAAATCCACCTGATATGCGCTCCACACAATTGACTAGAGACGCCATTGATTTTCTATGGGAATTGCAGAAATGACTTCTAAGCCTCAAAATAATGACTTTTTTTCCCTAAGGTGGTAGGAATGAAACTCAGTGTGGGCTGGATGGGGTCCACCCTGGGCACCGCAGACCTAAGCTTGTTTAACTCTTACCTCTTAAAGGGACCGAGAAAAAATGACCTTTTCTGCACTCCAATGTAAGTCAATGGGGCGATTTTTTGGCTATGTGCTAGAAATGAAATTCAGTGCGGATTGGATGACAGGCACCCTAGGCACCCAGGATCGGCTTTAGTTTCACGTGTATCTCTTAAGCCGGCAGAGAAAACCCACCTGATATGCGCTCCACACAATTGAATTAGAGACGCCGTTGATTTTCTATGGGAATTGCAGAAATGACTTCTAAGCCTCAAAATAATGACTTTTTTTCCTAAGGTGGTAGGGGCTGGATGGGGTCCCCCCTGGGCACCGCAGACCTAAGCTTGTTTAACTCCTACCTCTTAAAGGGACCGAGAAAAAATGACCTTTTCTGCACTCCAATGTAAGTCAATGGGGCGATTTTTTGGCTATATGCTAGAAATGAAATTCAGTGCGGATTGGATGACAGGCACCCTAGGCACCCAGGATCGGCTTTAGTTTCACGTGTATCTCTTAAGCCGGCAGAGAAAACCCACCTGATATGCGCTCCACACAATTGAATTAGAGACGCCGTTGATTTTCTATGGGAATTGCAGAAATGACTTCTAAGCCTCAAAATAATGACTTTTTTTCCTAAGGTGGTAGGAATGAAACTCAGTGTGGGCTGGATGGGGTCCCCCCTGGGCACCGCAGACCTAAGCTTGTTTAACTCCTACCTCTTAAAGGGACCGAGAAAAAATGACCTTTTCTGCACTCCAATGTAAGTCAATGGGGCGATTTTTTGGCTATGTGCTAGAAATGAAATTCAGTGCGGATTGGATGACAGGCACCCTAGGCACCCAGGATCGGCTTTAGTTTCATGTGTATCTCTTAAGCCGGCAGAGAAAACCCACCTGATATGCGCTCCACACAATTGAATAGAGACGCCGTTGATTTTCTATGGGAATTGCAGAAATGACTTCTAAGCCTCAAAATAATGACTTTTTTTCCTAAGGTGGTAGGAATGAAACTCAGTGCGGGCTGGATGGGGTCCCCCCTGGGCACCGCAGACCTAAGCTTGTTTAACTCCTACCTCTTAAAGGGACCGAGAAAAAATGACCTTTTCTGCACTCCAATGTAAGTCAA
This sequence comes from Dendropsophus ebraccatus, assembly GCF_027789765.1. Taxonomy (NCBI): domain Eukaryota; kingdom Metazoa; phylum Chordata; class Amphibia; order Anura; family Hylidae; genus Dendropsophus; species Dendropsophus ebraccatus. The sequence continues at coordinate 5,476 of NW_027208435.1, read as the reverse complement.
TGGGGCGATTTTTTGGCTATGTGCTAGAAATGAAATTCAGTGCGGATTGAATGACAGGCACCCTAGGCACCCAGGATCGGCTTTAGTTTCACGTGTATCTCTTAAGCCGGCAGAGAAAATCCACCTGATATGCGCTCCACACAATTGAATAGAGACGCCATTGATTTTCTATAGGAATTGCAGAAATGACTTCTAAGCCTCAAAATAATGACTTTTTTTCCTAAGGTGGTAGGAATGAAACTCAGTGTGGGCTGGATGGGGTCCCCCCTGGGCACCGCTGACCTAAGCTTGTTTAACTCCTACCTCTTAAAGGGACCGAGAAAAAAATGACCTTTTCTGCACTCCAATGTAAGTCAATGGGGCGATTTTTTGGCTATGTGCTAGAAATGAAATTCAGTGCGGATTGGATGACAGGCACCCTAGGCACCCAGGATCGGCTTTAGTTTCACGTGTATCTCTTAAGCCGGCAGAGAAAATCCACCTGATATGCGCTCCACACAATTGAATAGAGACGCCATTGATTTTCTATGGGAATTGCAGAAATGACTTCTAAGCCTCAAAATAATGACTTTTTTTCCTAAGGTGGTAGGAATGAAACTCAGTGTGGGCTGGATGGGGTCCCCCCTGGGCACCGCAGACCTAAGCTTGTTTAACTCCTACCTCTTAAAGGGACCGAGAAAAAATGACCTTTTCTGCACTCCAATGTAAGTCAATGGGGCGATTTTTTGGCTATGTGCTAGAAATGAAATTCAGTGCGGATTGGATGACAGGCACCCTAGGCACCCAGGATCGGCTTTAGTTTCACGTGTATCTCTTAAGCCGGCAGAGAAAACCAGCTGATATGCGCTCCACACAATTGAATTAGAGACGCCGTTGATTTTCTATGGGAATTGCAGAAATGACTTCTAAGCCACAAAATAATGACTTTTTTTCCTAAGGTGGTAGGAATGAAACTCAGTGCGGGCTGGATGGGGTCCCCCCTGGGCACCGCAGACCTAAGCTTGTTTAACTCCTACCTCTTAAAGGGACCGAGAAAAAATGACCTTTTCTGCACTCCAATGTAAGTCAATGGGGCGATTTTTTGGCTATGTGCTAGAAATGAAATTCAGTGCGGATTGGATGACAGGCACCCTAGGCACCCAGGATCGGCTTTAGTTTCACGTGTATCTCTTAAGCCGGCAGAGAAAACCCACCTGATATGCGCTCCACACAATTGAATTAGAGACGCCGTTGATTTTCTATGGGAATTGCAGAAATGACTTCTAAGCCTCAAAATAATGACTTTTTTTCCTAAGGTGGTAGGGCTGGATGGGGTCCACCCTGGGCACCGCAGACCTAAGCTTGTTTAACTCTTACCTCTTAAAGGGACCGAGAAAAAATGACCTTTTCTGCACTCCAATGTAAGTCAATGGGGCGATTTTTTGGCTATGTGCTAGAAATGAAATTCAGTGCGGATTGGATGACAGGCACCCTAGGCACCCAGGATCGGCTTTAGTTTCACGTGTATCTCTTAAGCCGGCAGAGAAAACCCACCTGATATGCGCTCCACACAATTGAATTAGAGACGCCGTTGATTTTCTATGGGAATTGCAGAAATGACTTCTAAGCCTCAAAATAATGACTTTTTTTTCCTAAGGTGGTAGGAATGAAACTCAGTGTGGGCTGGATGGGGTCCCCCCTGGGCACCGCAGACCTAAGCTTGTTTAACTCCTACCTCTTAAAGGGACCGAGAAAAAATGACCTTTTCTGCACTCCAATGTAAGTCAATGGGGCGATTTTTTGGCTATGTGCTAGAAATGAAATTCAGTGCGGATTGGATGACAGGCACCCTAGGCACCCAGGATCGGCTTTAGTTTCACGTGTATCTCTTAAGCCGGCAGAGAAAACCCACCTGATATGCGCTCCACACAATTGAATAGAGACGCCGTTGATTTTCTATGGGAATTGCAGAAATGACTTCTAAGCCTCAAAATAATGACTTTTTTTCCTAAGGTGGTAGGAATGAAACTCAGTGCGGGCTGGATGGGGTCCCCCCTGGGCACCGCAGACCTAAGCTTGTTTAACTCCTACCTCTTAAAGGGACCGAGAAAAAATGACCTTTTCTGCACTCCAATGTAAGTCAATGGGGCGATTTTTTGGCTATGTGCTAGAAATGAAATTCAGTGCGGATTGAATGACAGGCACCCTAGGCACCCAGGATCGGCTTTAGTTTCACGTGTATCTCTTAAGCCGGCAGAGAAAATCCACCTGATATGCGCTCCACACAATTGAATAGAGACGCCATTGATTTTCTATAGGAATTGCAGAAATGACTTCTAAGCCTCAAAATAATGACTTTTTTTCCTAAGGTGGTAGGAATGAAACTCAGTGTGGGCTGGATGGGGTCCCCCCTGGGCACCGCTGACCTAAGCTTGTTTAACTCCTACCTCTTAAAGGGACCGAGAAAAAAATGACCTTTTCTGCACTCCAATGTAAGTCAATGGGGCGATTTTTTGGCTATGTGCTAGAAATGAAATTCAGTGCGGATTGGATGACAGGCACCCTAGGCACCCAGGATCGGCTTTAGTTTCACGTGTATCTCTTAAGCCGGCAGAGAAAATCCACCTGATATGCGCTCCACACAATTGAATAGAGACGCCATTGATTTTCTATGGGAATTGCAGAAATGACTTCTAAGCCTCAAAATAATGACTTTTTTCCTAAGGTGGTAGGAATGAAACTCAGTGTGGGCTGGATGGGGTCCCCCCTGGGCACCGCAGACCTAAGCTTGTTTAACTCCTACCTCTTAAAGGGACCGAGAAAAAATGACCTTTTCTGCACTCCAATGTAAGTCAATGGGGCGATTTTTTGGCTATGTGCTAGAAATGAAATTCAGTGCGGATTGGATGACAGGCACCCTAGGCACCCAGGATCGGCTTTAGTTTCACGTGTATCTCTTAAGCCGGCAGAGAAAACCCACCTGATATGCGCTCCACACAATTGAATTAGAGACGCCGTTGATTTTCTATGGGAATTGCAGAAATGACTTCTAAGCCACAAAATAATGACTTTTTTCCTAAGGTGGTAGGAATGAAACTCAGTGCGGGCTGATGGGGTCCCCCCTGGGCACCGCAGACCTAAGCTTGTTTAACTCCTACCTCTTAAAGGGACCGAGAAAAAATGACCTTTTCTGCACTCCAATGTAAGTCAATGGGGCGATTTTTTGGCTATGTGCTAGAAATGAAATTCAGTGCGGATTGGATGACAGGCACCCTAGGCACCCAGGATCGGCTTTAGTTTCACGTGTATCTCTTAAGCCGGCAGAGAAAACCCACCTGATATGCGCTCCACACAATTGAATAGAGACGCCGTTGATTTTCTATGGGAATTGCAGAAATGACTTCTAAGCCTCAAAATAATGACTTTTTTTCCTAAGGTGGTAGGAATGAAACTCAGTGCGGGCTGGATGGGGTCCCCCCTGGGCACCGCAGACCTAAGCTTGTTTAACTCCTACCTCTTAAAGGGACCGAGAAAAAATGACCTTTTCTGCACTCCAATGTAAGTCAATGGGGCGATTTTTTGGCTATGTGCTAGAAATGAAATTCAGTGCGGATTGGATGACAGGCACCCTAGGCACCCAGGATCGGCTTTAGTTTCACGTGTATCTCTTAAGCCGGCAGAGAAAACCCACCTGATATGCGCTCCACACAATTGAATAGAGACGCCGTTGATTTTCTATGGGAATTGCAGAAATGACTTCTAAGCCTCAAAATAATGACTTTTTTTCCTAAGGTGGTAGGAATGAAACTCAGTGCGGGCTGGATGGGGTCCCCCCTGGGCACCGCAGACCTAAGCTTGTTTAACTCCTACCTCTTAAAGGGACCGAGAAAAAATGACCTTTTCTGCACTCCAATGTAAGTCAATGGGGCGATTTTTTGGCTATGTGCTAGAAATGAAATTCAGTGCGGATTGGATGACAGGCACCCTAGGCACCCAGGATCGGCTTTAGTTTCACGTGTATCTCTTAAGCCGGCAGAGAAAACCCACCTGATATGCGCTCCACACAATTGAATAGAGACGCCGTTGATTTTCTATGGGAATTGCAGAAATGACTTCTAAGCCTCAAAATAATGACTTTTTTTCCTAAGGTGGTAGGAATGAAACTCAGTGCGGGCTGGATGGGGTCCCCCCTGGGCACCGCAGACCTAAGCTTGTTTAACTCCTACCTCTTAAAGGGACCGAGAAAAAATGACCTTTTCTGCACTCCAATGTAAGTCAATGGGGCGATTTTTTGGCTATGTGCTAGAAATGAAATTCAGTGCGGATTGGATGACAGGCACCCTAGGCACCCAGGATCGGCTTTAGTTTCACGTGTATCTCTTAAGCCGGCAGAGAAAACCCACCTGATATGCGCTCCACACAATTGAATAGAGACGCCGTTGATTTTCTATGGGAATTGCAGAAATGACTTCTAAGCCTCAAAATAATGACTTTTTTTCCTAAGGTGGTAGGAATGAAACTCAGTGCGGGCTGGATGGGGTCCCCCCTGGGCACCGCAGACCTAAGCTTGTTTAACTCCTACCTCTTAAAGGGACCGAGAAAAAATGACCTTTTCTGCACTCCAATGTAAGTCAATGGGGCGATTTTTTGGCTATGTGCTAGAAATGAAATTCAGTGCGGATTGGATGACAGGCACCCTAGGCACCCAGGATCGGCTTTAGTTTCACGTGTATCTCTTAAGCCGGCAGAGAAAACCCACCTGATATGCGCTCCACACAATTGAATAGAGACGCCGTTGATTTTCTATGGGAATTGCAGAAATGACTTCTAAGCCTCAAAATAATGACTTTTTTTCCTAAGGTGGTAGGAATGAAACTCAGTGCGGGCTGGATGGGGTCCCCCCTGGGCACCGCAGACCTAAGCTTGTTTAACTCCTACCTCTTAAAGGGACCGAGAAAAAATGACCTTTTCTGCACTCCAATGTAAGTCAATGGGGCGATTTTTTGGCTATGTGCTAGAAATGAAATTCAGTGCGGATTGGATGACAGGCACCCTAGGCACCCAGGATCGGCTTTAGTTTCACGTGTATCTCTTAAGCCGGCAGAGAAAACCCACCTGATATGCGCTCCACACAATTGAATAGAGACGCCGTTGATTTTCTATGGGAATTGCAGAAATGACTTCTAAGCCTCAAAATAATGACTTTTTTTCCTAAGGTGGTAGGAATGAAACTCAGTGCGGGCTGGATGGGGTCCCCCCTGGGCACCGCAGACCTAAGCTTGTTTAACTCCTACCTCTTAAAGGGACCGAGAAAAAATGACCTTTTCTGCACTCCAATGTAAGTCAATGGGGCGATTTTTTGGCTATGTGCTAGAAATGAAATTCAGTGCGGATTGGATGACAGGCACCCTAGGCACCCAGGATCGGCTTTAGTTTCACGTGTATCTCTTAAGCCGGCAGAGAAAACCCACCTGATATGCGCTCCACACAATTGAAG
>NW_027208434.1:0-60584 GCF_027789765.1 Dendropsophus ebraccatus | reverse complement strand
GGCGACGCTATGCCATGCAGTGCATGTTGCCAGCTGTACCGGGCTTATGCGGTAAGCCCCGCCCCCATCGCGGTAAGCCCCGCCTCCGGCTCCGACGCTATGCCATGCAGTGCATGTTTCGAGCTGTACCGGGCTTATGCCGGTAAGCCCCGCCCCCGGCTCCGACGCTATGCCACGCAGTGCATGTTGCCAGCTGTACCGGGCTTATGCCGGTAAGCCCCGCCCCCATCGCGGTTAGACCCGCCTCCGGCTCCGACGCTATGCCATGCAGTGCATGTTGCCAGCTGTACCGAGCTTATGCCTGTAAGCCCCGCCCCCATCGCGGTAAGCCCCGCCTCCGGCTCCGACGCTATGCCATGCAGTGCATGTTGCCAGCTGTACCGGGCTTATGCCGGTAAGCCCCGCCCCCATCGCGGTAAGCCCCGCCCCGGCTCCGACGCTATGCCATGCACTTTATGTTGCCAACTGTATCGGCTTAAGCCGGTAAGCCCCGCACCCATTGCGGGGGCTTGTTTAAAAATACAAATGGCAGTGCAATGCCATGAGAAATAACAGCGGCCCCAGCGCGAAAAGAAAAAAAGTGTTGCGTCTGCTGAAGGGGTGGCAGTAAGCATTGCATGTTGCCAACAGTACCGGGCTTAAGCCGGTAGGCCCCGCCCCCTGCGCCAACTAAATGCTATGCAATCCTCTGTAATCCAATATATATATACATATTTGTTTGTTTTTGGAAGGAAACCGGAGTACCCAGACGAAACCTACACAAACACAGAGAACATTCAAACTCTTCGCAGATGTTGCCCTTAGTGAGATTTGAACCCAGGACCACAGCGCTGCAAGGTTAGTGTGCTAACCACTGAGCCACCGTGCTGCCTCTACAGAAATGTCATTTGAATGGGGGAATGTGTAAAAAAATGGGGTTGCTATGCCATGAGAAGCAACAGCCGACCAAGCGCCAAAGGAAATGAAGTGTTGCGTCTGCTGAAGAGGTGGCAGATAGCATTGCATGTTGCCATAGTTGCAAACTTTATCGGGCATGACGCGGTAAGCCCCGCCCCCCGGCTCCGACGCTATGCCATGCAGTGCATGTTGCCAGCTGTACCGGGCTTTTGCCGGTAAGCCCCGCCCCCATCGCGGTAAGCCCCGCCTCCGGCTCCGACGCCATGCCATGCAGTGCATGTTGCCAGCTGTACCATGCTTATGCCGGTAAGCCCCGCCCCCATCGCGGTAAGCCCCGCCTCCGGGTCCTACGCCATGCCATGCAGTGCATGTTGCCAGCTGTACCGGGCTTATGCCGGTAAGCCCCGCCCCCATCGCGGTAAGCCCCGCCTCCGGCTCCGACGCCATGCCATGCAGTGCATGTTGCCAGCTGTACCGGGCTTATGCCGGTAAGCCCCGCCCCCATCGCGGTAAGCCCCGCCTCCGGCTCCGACGCTACGCCATGCAGTGCATGTTGCCAGCTGTACCGAGCTTATGCCTGTAAGCCCCGCCCCCATCGCGGTAAGCCCCGCCTCCGGCTCCGACGCTATGCCATGCAGTGCATGTTGCCAGCTGTACCGGGCTTATGCCGGTAAGCCCCGCCCCCATCGCGGTAAGCCCCACCCCGGCTCCGACGCTATGCCATGCACTTTATGTTGCCAACTGTATCGGCTTAAGCCGGTAAGCCCCGCACCCATTGCGGGGGCTTGTTTAAAAATACAAATGGCAGTGCAATGCCATGAGAAATAACAGCGGCCCCAGCGCGAAAAGAAAAAAGTGTTGCGTCTGCTGAAGGGGTGGCAGTAAGCATTGCATGTTGCCAACAGTACAGGGCTTAAGCCGGTAAGCCCCGCCCCCTGCGCCAACTAAATGCTATGCAATCCTCTGTAATCCAATATATACATATTTTGTTTGTTTTTGGAAGGAAACCGGAGTACCCAGACGAAACCTACACAAACACAGAGAACATTCAAACTCTTCGCAGATGTTGCCCTTAGTGGGATTTGAACCCAGGACCACAGCGCTGCAAGGTTAGTGTGCTAACCACTGAGCCACCGTGCTGCCTCTACAGAAATGTCATTTGAATGGGGGAATGTGTAAAAAAAATGGGGTTGCTATGCCATGAGAAGCAACAGCCGACCAAGCGCCAAAGGAAATGAAGTGTTGCGTCTGCTGAAGAGGTGGCAGATAGCACTGCATGTTGCCATAGTTGCAAACTTTATCGGGCATGACGCGGTAAGCCCCGCGCCCCCGCGCCGACGCTATGCAATGCAGTATGCAGTACCGGGCTTCAGCCGGTAAGCCCCGCCCCCATCGCGGTAAGCCCCGCCTCCGGCTCTGACGCTATGCCATGCAGTGCATGTTGCCAGCTGTACCGGGCTTATGCCGGTAAGCCCCGCCCCCATCGCGGTAAGCCCCGCCTCCGGCTCCGACGCTATGCCATGCAGTGCATGTTGCCAGCTGTACCGGGCTTATGCCGGTAAGCCCCGCCCCCGGCTCCGACGCTATGCCACGCAGTGCATGTTGCCAGCTGTACCGGGCTTATGCCGGTAAGCCCCGCCCCCATCGCGGTAAGCCCCGCCTTCGGCTTCGACGCTATGCCATGCAGTGCATGTTGCCAGCTGTACCGGGCTTATGCCGGTAAGCCCCGCCCCCATCGCGGTAAGCCCCGCCCCGGCTCCGACGCTATGCCATGCACTTTATGTTGCCAACTGTATCGGCTTAAGCCGGTAAGCCCCGCACCCATTGCGGGGGCTTGTTTAAAAATACAAATGGCAGTGCAATGCCATGAGAAATAACAGCGGCCCCAGCGCCAAAAGAAAAAAAGTGTTGCGTCTGCTGAAGGAGTGGCAGTAAGCATTGCATGTTGCCAACAGTACCGGGCTTAAGCCGGAGTACCCAGACGAAACCTACACAATCACAGAGAACATTCAAACTCTTTGCAGATGTTGCCCTTAGTGGGATTTGAACCCAGGACCACAGCGCTGCAAGGCTAGTGTGCTAACCAATGAGCCACCGTGCTGCCTCTACAAAAATGTCATTTGAATGGGGGAATGTGTAAAAAAAATGGGGTTGCTGTGCCATGAGAAGCAACAGCCGACCAAGCGCCAAAGGAAATGAAGTGTTGCGTCTGCTGAAGAGGTGGCAGATAGCATTGCATGTTGCCATAGTTGCAAACTTTATCGGGCATGACGCGGTAAGCCCCGCCCCCCCGGCTCCGACGCTATGCCATGCAGTGCATGTTGCCAACTGTACCGGGCTTAAGCCGGTAAGCCCCGCCCCCATCGCGGTAAGCCCCGCCTCCGGCTCCGACGCCATGCCATGCAGTGCATGTTGCCAGCTGTACCGGGCTTATGCCGGTAAGCCCCGCCCCCATCGCGGTAAGCCCCGCCTCCGGCTCCGACGCTACGCCATGCAGTGCATGTTGCCAACTGTATCGGCTTAAGCCGGTAAGCCCCGCACCCATTGCGGGGGCTTGTTTAAAAATACAAATGGCAGTGCAATGCCATGAGAAATAACAGCGGCCCCAGCGCGAAAAGAAAAAAGTGTTGCGTCTGCTGAAGTAAGCATTGCATGTTGCCAACAGTACCGGGCTTAAGCCGGTAGGCCCCGCCCCCTGCGCCAACTAAATGCTATGCAATCCTCTGTAATCCAATATATATATACATATTTTGTTTGTTTTTGGAAGGAAACCGGAGTACCCAGACGAAACCTACACAAACACAGAGAACATTCAAACTCTTCGCAGATGTTGCCCTTAGTGGGATTTGAACCCAGGACCACAGCGCTGCAAGGTTAGTGTGCTAACCACTGAGCCACCGTGCTGCCTCTACAGAAATGTCATTTGAATGGGGGAATGTGTAAAAAACATGGGGTTGCTATGCCATGAGAAGCAACAGCCGACCAAGCGCCAAAGGAAATGAAGTGTTGCGTCTGCTGAAGAGGTGGCAGATAGCATTGCATGTTGCCATAGTTGCAAACTTTATCGGGCATGACGCGGTAAGCCCCGCCCCCCGGCTCCGACGCTATGCCATGCAGTGCATGTTGCCAGCTGTACCGGGCTTTTGCCGGTAAGCCCCGCCCCCATCGCGGTAAGCCCCGCCTCCGGCTCCGACGCCATGCCATGCAGTGCATGTTGCCAGCTGTACCGGGCTTATGCCGGTAAGCCCCGCCCCCATCGCGGTAAGCCCCGCCTCCGGGTCCTACGCCATGCCATGCAGTGCATGTTGCCAGCTGTACCGGGCTTATGCCGGTAAGCCCCGCCCCCATCGCGGTAAGCCCCGCCTCCGGCTCCGACGCCATGCCATGCAGTGCATGTTGCCAGCTGTACCGGGCTTATGCCGGTAAGCCCCGCCCCCATCGCGGTAAGCCCCGCCTCCGGCTCCGACGCTACGCCATGCAGTGCATGTTGCCAGCTGTACCGAGCTTATGCCTGTAAGCCCCGCCCCCATCGCGGTAAGCCCCGCCTCCGGCTCCGACGCTATGCCATGCAGTGCATGTTGCCAGCTGTACCGGGCTTATGCCGGTAAGCCCCGCCCCCATCGCGGTAAGCCCCGCCCCGGCTCCGACGCTATGCCATGCACTTTATGTTGCCAACTGTATCGGCTTAAGCCGGTAAGCCCCGCACCCATTGCGGGGGCTTGTTTAAAAATACAAATGGCAGTGCAATGCCATGAGAAATAACAGCGGCCCCAGCGCCAAAAGAAAAAAAGTGTTGCGTCTGCTGAAGGAGTGGCAGTAAGCATTGCATGTTGCCAACAGTACCGGGCTTAAGCCGGAGTACCCAGACGAAACCTACACAATCACAGAGAACATTCAAACTCTTTGCAGATGTTGCCCTTAGTGGGATTTGAACCCAGGACCACAGCGCTGCAAGGCTAGTGTGCTAACCAATGAGCCACCGTGCTGCCTCTACAAAAATGTCATTTGAATGGGGGAATGTGTAAAAAAAATGGGGTTGCTGTGCCATGAGAAGCAACAGCCGACCAAGCGCCAAAGGAAATGAAGTGTTGCGTCTGCTGAAGAGGTGGCAGATAGCATTGCATGTTGCCATAGTTGCAAACTTTATCGGGCATGACGCGGTAAGCCCCGCCCCCCCGGCTCCGACGCTATGCCATGCAGTGCATGTTGCCAGCTGTACCGGGCTTATGCCGGTAAGCCCCGCCCCCATCGCGGTAAGCCCCGCCTCCGGCTCCGACGCCATGCCATGCAGTGCATGTTGCCAGCTGTACCGGGCTTATGCCGGTAAGCCCCGCCCCCATCGCGGTAAGCCCCGCCTCCGGCTCCGACGCTACGCCATGCAGTGCATGTTGCCAACTGTATCGGCTTAAGCCGGTAAGCCCCGCACCCATTGCGGGGGCTTGTTTAAAAATACAAATGGCAGTGCAATGCCATGAGAAATAACAGCGGCCCCAGCGCGAAAAGAAAAAAAGTGTTGCGTCTGCTGAAGTAAGCATTGCATGTTGCCAACAGTACCGGGCTTAAGCCGGTAGGCCCCGCCCCCTGCGCCAACTAAATGCTATGCAATCCTCTGTAATCCAATATATATATACATATTTTGTTTGTTTTTGGAAGGAAACCGGAGTACCCAGACGAAACCTACACAAACACAGAGAACATTCAAACTCTTCGCAGATGTTGCCCTTAGTGGGATTTGAACCCAGGACCACAGCGCTGCAAGGTTAGTGTGCTAACCACTGAGCCACCGTGCTGCCTCTACAGAAATGTCATTTGAATGGGGGAATGTGTAAAAAAAATGGGGTTGCTATGCCATGAGAAGCAACAGCCGACCAAGCGCCAAAGGAAATGAAGTGTTGCGTCTGCTGAAGAGGTGGCAGATAGCATTGCATGTTGCCATAGTTGCAAACTTTATCGGGCATGACGCGGTAAGCCCCGCCCCCCGGCTCCGACGCTATGCCATGCAGTGCATGTTGCCAGCTGTACCGGGCTTTTGCCGGTAAGCCCCGCCCCCATCGCGGTAAGCCCCGCCTCCGGCTCCGACGCCATGCCATGCAGTGCATGTTGCCAGCTGTACCGGGCTTATGCGGTAAGCCCCGCCCCCATCGCGGTAAGCCCCGCCTCCGGGTCCTACGCCATGCCATGCAGTGCATGTTGCCAGCTGTACCGGGCTTATGCCGGTAAGCCCCGCCCCCATCGCGGTAAGCCCCGCCTCCGGCTCCGACGCCATGCCATGCAGTGCATGTTGCCAGCTGTACCGGGCTTATGCCGGTAAGCCCCGCCCCCATCGCGGTAAGCCCCGCCTCCGGCTCCGACGCTACGCCATGCAGTGCATGTTGCCAGCTGTACCGAGCTTATGCCTGTAAGCCCCGCCCCCATCGCGGTAAGCCCCGCCTCCGGCTCCGACGCTACGCCATGCAGTGCATGTTGCCAGCTGTACCGGGCTTATGCCGGTAAGCCCCGCCCCCATCGCGGTAAGCCCCTCCCCGGCTCCGACGCTATGCCATGCACTTTATGTTGCCAACTGTATCGGCTTAAGCCGGTAAGCCCCGCACCCATTGCGGGGGCTTGTTTAAAAATACAAATGGCAGTGCAATGCCATGAGAAATAACAGCGGCCCCAGCGCGAAAAGAAAAAAAGTGTTGCGTCTGCTGAAGGGGTGGCAGTAAGCATTGCATGTTGCCAACAGTACCGGGCTTAAGCCGGTAGGCCCCGCCCCCTGCGCCAACTAAATGCTATGCAATCCTCTGTAATCCAATATATATATATACATATTTTGTTTGTTTTTGGAAGGAAACCGGAGTACCCAGACGAAACCTACACAAACACAGAGAACATTCAAACTCTTCGCAGATGTTGCCCTTAGTGAGATTTGAACCCAGGACCACAGCGCTGCAAGGTTAGTGTGCTAACCACTGAGCCACCGTGCTGCCTCTACAGAAATGTCATTTGAATGGGGGAATGTGTAAAAAAAATGGGGTTGCTATGCCATGAGAAGCAACAGCCGACCAAGCGCCAAAGGAAATGAAGTGTTGCGTCTGCTGAAGAGGTGGCAGATAGCATTGCATGTTGCCATAGTTGCAAACTTTATCGGGCATGACGCGGTAAGCCCCGCCCCCCGGCTCCGACGCTATGCCATGCAGTGCATGTTGCCAGCTGTACCGGGCTTTTGCCGGTAAGCCCCGCCCCCATCGCGGTAAGCCCCGCCTCCGGCTCCGACGCCATGCCATGCAGTGCATGTTGCCAGCTGTACCATGCTTATGCCGGTAAGCCCCGCCCCCATCGCGGTAAGCCCCGCCTCCGGGTCCTACGCCATGCCATGCAGTGCATGTTGCCAGCTGTACCGGGCTTATGCCGGTAAGCCCCGCCCCCATCGCGGTAAGCCCCGCCTCCGGCTCCGACGCCATGCCATGCAGTGCATGTTGCCAGCTGTACCGGGCTTATGCCGGTAAGCCCCGCCCCCATCGCGGTAAGCCCCGCCTCCGGCTCCGACGCTACGCCATGCAGTGCATGTTGCCAGCTGTACCGAGCTTATGCCTGTAAGCCCCGCCCCCATCGCGGTAAGCCCCGCCTCCGGCTCCGACGCTATGCCATGCAGTGCATGTTGCCAGCTGTACCGGGCTTATGCCGGTAAGCCCCGCCCCCATCGCGGTAAGCCCCACCCCGGCTCCGACGCTATGCCATGCACTTTATGTTGCCAACTGTATCGGCTTAAGCCGGTAAGCCCCGCACCCATTGCGGGGGCTTGTTTAAAAATACAAATGGCAGTGCAATGCCATGAGAAATAACAGCGGCCCCAGCGCGAAAAGAAAAAAAGTGTTGCGTCTGCTGAAGGGGTGGCAGTAAGCATTGCATGTTGCCAACAGTACAGGGCTTAAGCCGGTAAGCCCCGCCCCCTGCGCCAACTAAATGCTATGCAATCCTCTGTAATCCAATATATACATATTTTGTTTGTTTTTGGAAGGAAACCGGAGTACCCAGACGAAACCTACACAAACACAGAGAACATTCAAACTCTTCGCAGATGTTGCCCTTAGTGAGGATTTGAACCCAGGACCACAGCGCTGCAAGGTTAGTGTGCTAACCACTGAGCCACCGTGCTGCCTCTACAGAAATGTCATTTGAATGGGGGAATGTGTAAAAAAAATGGGGTTGCTATGCCATGAGAAGCAACAGCCGACCAAGCGCCAAAGGAAATGAAGTGTTGCGTCTGCTGAAGAGGTGGCAGATAGCACTGCATGTTGCCATAGTTGCAAACTTTATCGGGCATGACGCGGTAAGCCCCGCGCCCCCGCGCCGACGCTATGCAATGCAGTATGCAGTACCGGGCTTCAGCCGGTAAGCCCCGCCCCCATCGCGGTAAGCCCCGCCTCCGGCTCTGACGCTATGCCATGCAGTGCATGTTGCCAGCTGTACCGGGCTTATGCCGGTAAGCCCCGCCCCCATCGCGGTAAGCCCCGCCTCCGGCTCCGACGCTATGCCATGCAGTGCATGTTGCCAGCTGTACCGGGCTTATGCCGGTAAGCCCCGCCCCCGGCTCCGACGCTATGCCACGCAGTGCATGTTGCCAGCTGTACCGGGCTTATGCCGGTAAGCCCCGCCCCCATCGCGGTAAGCCCCGCCTTCGGCTTCGACGCTATGCCATGCAGTGCATGTTGCCAGCTGTACCGGGCTTATGCCGGTAAGCCCCGCCCCCATCGCGGTAAGCCGGTAAGCTTAAGCCGGTAAGCCCCGCCCCCATTGCGGGGGGCTTGTTTAAAAATACAAATGGCAGTACAATGCCATGAGAAGTAACAGCGGCCCCAGCGCCGAAAGAAAAAAAGTGTTGCGTCTGCTGAAGAGGTAGCAGTAAGCATTGCATGTTGCCAACAGTACCGGGCTTAAGCTGGTAGGCCCCGCCCCCTGCGCCAACACAATGCTATGCAATCCTCTGTAATCCAATATATATATATATATATATATTTTATGCTTGTTTTTGGAAGGAAACCGGAGTACCCAGACGAAACCTACACAAACACAGAGAACATTCAAACTCTTCGCAGATGTTTCCCTTAGTGGGATTTGAACCCAGGACCACAGCGCTGCAAGGCTAGTGTGCTAACCACTGAGCCACCGTGCTGCCTCTTCAGAAATGTCATTTGAATGGGGGAATGTGTAAAAAAAATGGGGTTGCTATGCCATGAGAAGCAACAGCCGACCAAGCGCCAAAGGAAATGAAGTGTTGCGTCTGCTGAAGAGGTGGCAGATAGCATTGCATGTTGCCATAGTTGCAAACTTTATCGGGCATGACGCGGTAAGCCCCGCCCCCCCGGCTCCGACGCCATGCCATGCAGTGCATGTTGCCAGCTGTACCGGGTTTATGCCGGTAAGCCCCGCCCCCATCGCGGTAAGCAGCGCCACCGGCTCCGACGCCATGCCATGCAGTGCATGTTGCCAGCTGTACCGGGCTTATGCCGGTAAGCCCCGCCCCCATCGCGGTAAGCCCCGCCTCCGGCTCCGACGCCATGCCATTCAGTGCATGTTGCCAGCTGTACCGAGCTTATGCCGGTAAGCCCCGCCCCCATCGCGGTAAGCCCCGCCTCCGGCTCCGACGCTATGCCATGCAGTGCATGTTGCCAGCTGTACCGGGCTTATGCCGGTAAGCCCCGCCCCCATCGTGGTAAGCCCCGCCCCGGCTCCGACGCTATGCCATGCACTTTATGTTGCCAACTGTATCGGCTTAAGCCGGTAAGCCCCGCACCCATTGCGGGGGCTTGTTTAAAAATACAAATGGCAGTGCAATGCCATGAGAAATAACAGCGGCCCCAGCGCGAAAAGAAAAAAAGTGTTGCGTCTGCTGAAGGGGTGGCAGTAAGCATTGCATGTTGCCAACAGTACCGGGCTTAAGCCGGTAGGCCCCGCCCCCTGCGCCAACTAAATGCTATGCAATCCTCTGTAATCCAATATATATATACATATTTTGTTTGTTTTTGGAAGGAAACCGGAGTACCCAGACGAAACCTACACAAACACAGAGAACATTCAAACTCTTCGCAGATGTTGCCCTTAGTGGGATTTGAACCCAGGACCACAGCGCTGCAAGGTTAGTGTGCTAACCACTGAGCCACCGTGCTGCCTCTACAGAAATGTCATTTGAATGGGGGAATGTGTAAAAAAAATGGGGTTGCTATGCCATGAGAAGCAACAGCCGACCAAGCGCCAAAGGAAATGAAGTGTTGCGTCTGCTGAAGAGGTGGCAGATAGCATTGCATGTTGCCATAGTTGCAAACTTTATCGGGCATGACGCGGTAAGCCCCGCCCCCCAGCTCCGACGCTATGCCATGCAGTGCATGTTGCCAGCTGTACCGGGCTTTTGCCGGTAAGCCCCGCCCCCATCGCGGTAAGCCCCGCCTCCGGCTCCGACGCCATGCCATGCAGTGCATGTTGCCAGCTGTACCGGGCTTATGCCGGTAAGCCCCGCCCCCATCGCGGTAAGCCCCGCCTCCGGGTCCTACGCCATGCCATGCAGTGCATGTTGCCAGCTGTACCGGGCTTATGCCGGTAAGCCCCGCCCCCATCGCGATAAGCCCCGCCTCCGGCTCCGACGCCATGCCATGCAGTGCATGTTGCCAGCTGTACCGGGCTTATGCCGGTAAGCCCCGCCCCCATCGCGGTAAGCCCCGCCTCCGGCTCCGACGCTACGCCATGCAGTGCATGTTGCCAGCTGTACCGAGCTTATGCCTGTAAGCCCCGCCCCCATCGCGGTAAGCCCCGCCTCCGGCTCCGACGCTATGCCATGCAGTGCATGTTGCCAGCTGTACCGGGCTTATGCCGGTAAGCCCCGCCCCCATCGCGGTACGCCCCGCCCCGGCTCCGACGCTATGCCATGCACTTTATGTTGCCAACTGTATCGGCTTAAGCCGGTAAGCCCCGCACCCATTGCGGGGGCTTGTTTAAAAATACAAATGGCAGTGCAATGCCATGAGAAATAACAGCGGCCCCAGCGCCAAAAGAAAAAAAGTGTTGCGTCTGCTGAAGGAGTGGCAGTAAGCATTGCATGTTGCCAACAGTACCGGGCTTAAGCCGGAGTACCCAGACGAAACCTACACAATCACAGAGAACATTCAAACTCTTTGCAGATGTTGCCCTTAGTGGGATTTGAACCCAGGACCACAGCGCTGCAAGGCTAGTGTGCTAACCACTGAGCCACCGTGCTGCCTCTACAGAAATGTCATTTGAATGGGGGAATGTGTAAAAAAAAATGGGGTTGCTATGCCATGAGAAGCAACAGCCGACCAAGCGCCAAAGGAAATGAAGTGTTGCGTCTGCTGAAGAGGTGGCAGATAGCATTGCATGTTGCCATAGTTGCAAACTTTATCGGGCATGACGCGGTAAGCCCCGCCCCCCGGCTCCGACGCTATGCCATGCAGTGCATGTTGCCAGCTGTACCGGGCTTATGCCGGTAAGCCCCGCCCCCATCGCGGTAAGCCCCGCCTCCGGCTCCGACGCCATGCCATGCAGTGCATGTTGCCAGCTGTACCGGCTTATGCCGGTAAGCCCCGCCTCCGGCTCCGACGCCATGCCATGCAGTGCATGTTGCCAGCTGTACCGGGCTTATGCCGGTAAGCCCCGCCCCCATCGCGGTAAGCCCCGCCTCCGGCTCCGACGCTACGCCATGCAGTGCATGTTGCCAGCTGTACCGGGCTTATGCCGGTAAGCCCCGTCCCCATCGCGGTAAGCCCCGCCTCCGGCTCCGACGCTATGCCATGCAGTGCATGTTGCCAGCTGTACCGGGCTTATGCCGGTAAGCCCCGCCCCCATCGCGGTAAGCCCCGCCTTCGGCTCCGACGCTATGCCATGCAGTGCATGTTGCCAGCTGTACCGGGCTTATGCCGGTAAGCCCCGCCCCCATCGCGGTAAGCCCCGCCTCCGGCTCCGACGCTATGCCATGCAGTGCATGTTTCGAGCTGTACCGGGCTTATGCCGGTAAGCCCCGCCCCCGGCTCCGACGCTATGCCACGCAGTGCATGTTGCCAGCTGTACCGGGCTTATGCCGGTAAGCCCCGCCCCCATCGCGGTTAGACCCGCCTCCGGCTCCGACGCTATGCCATGCAGTGCATGTTGCCAGCTGTACCGAGCTTATGCCTGTAAGCCCCGCCCCCATCGCGGTAAGCCCCGCCTCCGGCTCCGACGCTATGCCATGCAGTGCATGTTGCCAGCTGTACCGGGCTTATGCCGGTAAGCCCCGCCCCCATCGCGGTAAGCCCCGCCCCGGCTCCGACGCTATGCCATGCACTTTATGTTGCCAACTGTATCGGCTTAAGCCGGTAAGCCCCGCACCCATTGCGGGGGCTTGTTTAAAAATACAAATGGCAGTGCAATGCCATGAGAAATAACAGCGGCCCCAGCGCGAAAAGAAAAAAAGTGTTGCGTCTGCTGAAGGGGTGGCAGTAAGCATTGCATGTTGCCAACAGTACCGGGCTTAAGCCGGTAGGCCCCGCCCCCTGCGCCAACTAAATGCTATGCAATCCTCTGTAATCCAATATATATATACATATTTTGTTTGTTTTTGGAAGGAAACCGGAGTACCCAGACGAAACCTACACAAACACAGAGAACATTCAAACTCTTCGCAGATGTTGCCCTTAGTGAGATTTGAACCCAGGACCACAGCGCTGCAAGGTTAGTGTGCTAACCACTGAGCCACCGTGCTGCCTCTACAGAAATGTCATTTGAATGGGGGAATGTGTAAAAAAAATGGGGTTGCTATGCCATGAGAAGCAACAGCCGACCAAGCGCCAAAGGAAATGAAGTGTTGCGTCTGCTGAAGAGGTGGCAGATAGCATTGCATGTTGCCATAGTTGCAAACTTTATCGGGCATGACGCGGTAAGCCCCGCCCCCCGGCTCCGACGCTATGCCATGCAGTGCATGTTGCCAGCTGTACCGGGCTTTTGCCGGTAAGCCCCGCCCCCATCGCGGTAAGCCCCGCCTCCGGCTCCGACGCCATGCCATGCAGTGCATGTTGCCAGCTGTACCATGCTTATGCCGGTAAGCCCCGCCCCCATCGCGGTAAGCCCCGCCTCCGGGTCCTACGCCATGCCATGCAGTGCATGTTGCCAGCTGTACCGGGCTTATGCCGGTAAGCCCCGCCCCCATCGCGGTAAGCCCCGCCTCCGGCTCCGACGCCATGCCATGCAGTGCATGTTGCCAGCTGTACCGGGCTTATGCCGGTAAGCCCCGCCCCCATCGCGGTAAGCCCCGCCTCCGGCTCCGACGCTACGCCATGCAGTGCATGTTGCCAGCTGTACCGAGCTTATGCCTGTAAGCCCCGCCCCCATCGCGGTAAGCCCCGCCTCCGGCTCCGACGCTATGCCATGCAGTGCATGTTGCCAGCTGTACCGGGCTTATGCCGGTAAGCCCCGCCCCCATCGCGGTAAGCCCCACCCCGGCTCCGACGCTATGCCATGCACTTTATGTTGCCAACTGTATCGGCTTAAGCCGGTAAGCCCCGCACCCATTGCGGGGGCTTGTTTAAAAATACAAATGGCAGTGCAATGCCATGAGAAATAACAGCGGCCCCAGCGCGAAAAGAAAAAAAGTGTTGCGTCTGCTGAAGGGGTGGCAGTAAGCATTGCATGTTGCCAACAGTACAGGGCTTAAGCCGGTAAGCCCCGCCCCCTGCGCCAACTAAATGCTATGCAATCCTCTGTAATCCAATATATACATATTTTGTTTGTTTTTGGAAGGAAACCGGAGTACCCAGACGAAACCTACACAAACACAGAGAACATTCAAACTCTTCGCAGATGTTGCCCTTAGTGGGATTTGAACCCAGGACCACAGCGCTGCAAGGTTAGTGTGCTAACCACTGAGCCACCGTGCTGCCTCTACAGAAATGTCATTTGAATGGGGGAATGTGTAAAAAAAATGGGGTTGCTATGCCATGAGAAGCAACAGCCGACCAAGCGCCAAAGGAAATGAAGTGTTGCGTCTGCTGAAGAGGTGGCAGATAGCACTGCATGTTGCCATAGTTGCAAACTTTATCGGGCATGACGCGGTAAGCCCCGCGCCCCCGCGCCGACGCTATGCAATGCAGTATGCAGTACCGGGCTTCAGCCGGTAAGCCCCGCCCCCATCGCGGTAAGCCCCGCCTCCGGCTCTGACGCTATGCCATGCAGTGCATGTTGCCAGCTGTACCGGGCTTATGCCGGTAAGCCCCGCCCCCATCGCGGTAAGCCCCGCCTCCGGCTCCGACGCTATGCCATGCAGTGCATGTTGCCAGCTGTACCGGGCTTATGCCGGTAAGCCCCGCCCCCGGCTCCGACGCTATGCCACGCAGTGCATGTTGCCAGCTGTACCGGGCTTATGCCGGTAAGCCCCGCCCCCATCGCGGTAAGCCCCGCCTTCGGCTTCGACGCTATGCCATGCAGTGCATGTTGCCAGCTGTACCGGGCTTATGCCGGTAAGCCCCGCCCCCATCGCGGTAAGCCCCGCCCCGGCTCCGACGCTATGCCATGCACTTTATGTTGCCAACTGTATCGGCTTAAGCCGGTAAGCCCCGCACCCATTGCGGGGGCTTGTTTAAAAATACAAATGGCAGTGCAATGCCATGAGAAATAACAGCGGCCCCAGCGCCAAAAGAAAAAAAGTGTTGCGTCTGCTGAAGGAGTGGCAGTAAGCATTGCATGTTGCCAACAGTACCGGGCTTAAGCCGGAGTACCCAGACGAAACCTACACAATCACAGAGAACATTCAAACTCTTTGCAGATGTTGCCCTTAGTGGGATTTGAACCCAGGACCACAGCGCTGCAAGGCTAGTGTGCTAACCAATGAGCCACCGTGCTGCCTCTACAAAAATGTCATTTGAATGGGGGAATGTGTAAAAAAAATGGGGTTGCTGTGCCATGAGAAGCAACAGCCGACCAAGCGCCAAAGGAAATGAAGTGTTGCGTCTGCTGAAGAGGTGGCAGATAGCATTGCATGTTGCCATAGTTGCAAACTTTATCGGGCATGACGCGGTAAGCCCCGCCCCCCCGGCTCCGACGCTATGCCATGCAGTGCATGTTGCCAGCTGTACCGGGCTTATGCCGGTAAGCCCCGCCCCCATCGCGGTAAGCCCCGCCTCCGGCTCCGACGCCATGCCATGCAGTGCATGTTGCCAGCTGTACCGGGCTTATGCCGGTAAGCCCCGCCCCCATCGCGGTAAGCCCCGCCTCCGGCTCCGACGCTACGCCATGCAGTGCATGTTGCCAACTGTATCGGCTTAAGCCGGTAAGCCCCGCACCCATTGCGGGGGCTTGTTTAAAAATACAAATGGCAGTGCAATGCCATGAGAAATAACAGCGGCCCCAGCGCGAAAAGAAAAAAAGTGTTGCGTCTGCTGAAGTAAGCATTGCATGTTGCCAACAGTACCGGGCTTAAGCCGGTAGGCCCCGCCCCCTGCGCCAACTAAATGCTATGCAATCCTCTGTAATCCAATATATATATACATATTTTGTTTGTTTTTGGAAGGAAACCGGAGTACCCAGACGAAACCTACACAAACACAGAGAACATTCAAACTCTTCGCAGATGTTGCCCTTAGTGGGATTTGAACCCAGGACCACAGCGCTGCAAGGTTAGTGTGCTAACCACTGAGCCACCGTGCTGCCTCTACAGAAATGTCATTTGAATGGGGGAATGTGTAAAAAAACATGGGGTTGCTATGCCATGAGAAGCAACAGCCGACCAAGCGCCAAAGGAAATGAAGTGTTGCGTCTGCTGAAGAGGTGGCAGATAGCATTGCATGTTGCCATAGTTGCAAACTTTATCGGGCATGACGCGGTAAGCCCCGCCCCCCGGCTCCGACGCTATGCCATGCAGTGCATGTTGCCAGCTGTACCGGGCTTTTGCCGGTAAGCCCCGCCCCCATCGCGGTAAGCCCCGCCTCCGGCTCCGACGCCATGCCATGCAGTGCATGTTGCCAGCTGTACCGGGCTTATGCCGGTAAGCCCCGCCCCCATCGCGGTAAGCCCCGCCTCCGGGTCCTACGCCATGCCATGCAGTGCATGTTGCCAGCTGTACCGGGCTTATGCCGGTAAGCCCCGCCCCCATCGCGGTAAGCCCCGCCTCCGGCTCCGACGCCATGCCATGCAGTGCATGTTGCCAGCTGTACCGGGCTTATGCCGGTAAGCCCCGCCCCCATCGCGGTAAGCCCCGCCTCCGGCTCCGACGCTACGCCATGCAGTGCATGTTGCCAGCTGTACCGAGCTTATGCCTGTAAGCCCCGCCCCCATCGCGGTAAGCCCCGCCTCCGGCTCCGACGCTATGCCATGCAGTGCATGTTGCCAGCTGTACCGGGCTTATGCCGGTAAGCCCCGCCCCCATCGCGGTAAGCCCCGCCCCGGCTCCGACGCTATGCCATGCACTTTATGTTGCCAACTGTATCGGCTTAAGCCGGTAAGCCCCGCACCCATTGCGGGGGCTTGTTTAAAAATACAAATGGCAGTGCAATGCCATGAGAAATAACAGCGGCCCCAGCGCCAAAAGAAAAAAAGTGTTGCGTCTGCTGAAGGAGTGGCAGTAAGCATTGCATGTTGCCAACAGTACCGGGCTTAAGCCGGAGTACCCAGACGAAACCTACACAATCACAGAGAACATTCAAACTCTTTGCAGATGTTGCCCTTAGTGGGATTTGAACCCAGGACCACAGCGCTGCAAGGCTAGTGTGCTAACCAATGAGCCACCGTGCTGCCTCTACAAAAATGTCATTTGAATGGGGGAATGTGTAAAAAAAATGGGGTTGCTGTGCCATGAGAAGCAACAGCCGACCAAGCGCCAAAGGAAATGAAGTGTTGCGTCTGCTGAAGAGGTGGCAGATAGCATTGCATGTTGCCATAGTTGCAAACTTTATCGGGCATGACGCGGTAAGCCCCGCCCCCCCGGCTCCGACGCTATGCCATGCAGTGCATGTTGCCAGCTGTACCGGGCTTATGCCGGTAAGCCCCGCCCCCATCGCGGTAAGCCCCGCCTCCGGCTCCGACGCCATGCCATGCAGTGCATGTTGCCAGCTGTACCGGGCTTATGCCGGTAAGCCCCGCCCCCATCGCGGTAAGCCCCGCCTCCGGCTCCGACGCTACGCCATGCAGTGCATGTTGCCAACTGTATCGGCTTAAGCCGGTAAGCCCCGCACCCATTGCGGGGGCTTGTTTAAAAATACAAATGGCAGTGCAATGCCATGAGAAATAACAGCGGCCCCAGCGCGAAAAGAAAAAAAGTGTTGCGTCTGCTGAAGTAAGCATTGCATGTTGCCAACAGTACCGGGCTTAAGCCGGTAGGCCCCGCCCCCTGCGCCAACTAAATGCTATGCAATCCTCTGTAATCCAATATATATATACATATTTTGTTTGTTTTTGGAAGGAAACCGGAGTACCCAGACGAAACCTACACAAACACAGAGAACATTCAAACTCTTCGCAGATGTTGCCCTTAGTGGGATTTGAACCCAGGACCACAGCGCTGCAAGGTTAGTGTGCTAACCACTGAGCCACCGTGCTGCCTCTACAGAAATGTCATTTGAATGGGGGAATGTGTAAAAAAACATGGGGTTGCTATGCCATGAGAAGCAACAGCCGACCAAGCGCCAAAGGAAATGAAGTGTTGCGTCTGCTGAAGAGGTGGCAGATAGCATTGCATGTTGCCATAGTTGCAAACTTTATCGGGCATGACGCGGTAAGCCCCGCCCCCCGGCTCCGACGCTATGCCATGCAGTGCATGTTGCCAGCTGTACCGGGCTTTTGCCGGTAAGCCCCGCCCCCATTGCGGTAAGCCCCGCCTCCGGCTCCGACGCCATGCCATGCAGTGCATGTTGCCAGCTGTACCGGGCTTATGCCGGTAAGCCCCGCCCCCATCGCGGTAAGCCCCGCCTCCGGGTCCTACGCCATGCCATGCAGTGCATGTTGCCAGCTGTACCGGGCTTATGCCGGTAAGCCCCGCCCCCATCGCGGTAAGCCCCGCCTCCGGCTCCGACGCCATGCCATGCAGTGCATGTTGCCAGCTGTACCGGGCTTATGCCGGTAAGCCCCGCCCCCATCGCGGTAAGCCCCGCCTCCGGGTCCTACGCCATGCCATGCAGTGCATGTTGCCAGCTGTACCGGGCTTATGCCGGTAAGCCCCGCCCCCATCGCGGTAAGCCCCGCCTCCGGCTCCGACGCCATGCCATGCAGTGCATGTTGCCAGCTGTACCGGGCTTATGCCGGTAAGCCCCGCCCCCATCGCGGTAAGCCCCGCCTCCGGCTCCGACGCTACGCCATGCAGTGCATGTTGCCAGCTGTACCGAGCTTATGCCTGTAAGCCCCGCCCCCATCGCGGTAAGCCCCGCCTCCGGCTCCGACGCTATGCCATGCAGTGCATGTTGCCAGCTGTACCGGGCTTATGCCGGTAAGCCCCGCCCCCATCGCGGTAAGCCCCGCCCCGGCTCCGACGCTATGCCATGCACTTTATGTTGCCAACTGTATCGGCTTAAGCCGGTAAGCCCCGCACCCATTGCGGGGGCTTGTTTAAAAATACAAATGGCAGTGCAATGCCATGAGAAATAACAGCGGCCCCAGCGCCAAAAGAAAAAAAGTGTTGCGTCTGCTGAAGGAGTGGCAGTAAGCATTGCATGTTGCCAACAGTACCGGGCTTAAGCCGGAGTACCCAGACGAAACCTACACAATCACAGAGAACATTCAAACTCTTTGCAGATGTTGCCCTTAGTGGGATTTGAACCCAGGACCACAGCGCTGCAAGGCTAGTGTGCTAACCAATGAGCCACCGTGCTGCCTCTACAAAAATGTCATTTGAATGGGGGAATGTGTAAAAAAAATGGGGTTGCTGTGCCATGAGAAGCAACAGCCGACCAAGCGCCAAAGGAAATGAAGTGTTGCGTCTGCTGAAGAGGTGGCAGATAGCATTGCATGTTGCCATAGTTGCAAACTTTATCGGGCATGACGCGGTAAGCCCCGCCCCCCCGGCTCCGACGCTATGCCATGCAGTGCATGTTGCCAGCTGTACCGGGCTTATGCCGGTAAGCCCCGCCCCCATCGCGGTAAGCCCCGCCTCCGGCTCCGACGCCATGCCATGCAGTGCATGTTGCCAGCTGTACCGGGCTTATGCCGGTAAGCCCCGCCCCCATCGCGGTAAGCCCCGCCTCCGGCTCCGACGCTACGCCATGCAGTGCATGTTGCCAACTGTATCGGCTTAAGCCGGTAAGCCCCGCACCCATTGCGGGGGCTTGTTTAAAAATACAAATGGCAGTGCAATGCCATGAGAAATAACAGCGGCCCCAGCGCGAAAAGAAAAAAAGTGTTGCGTCTGCTGAAGTAAGCATTGCATGTTGCCAACAGTACCGGGCTTAAGCCGGTAGGCCCCGCCCCCTGCGCCAACTAAATGCTATGCAATCCTCTGTAATCCAATATATATATACATATTTTGTTTGTTTTTGGAAGGAAACCGGAGTACCCAGACGAAACCTACACAAACACAGAGAACATTCAAACTCTTCGCAGATGTTGCCCTTAGTGGGATTTGAACCCAGGACCACAGCGCTGCAAGGTTAGTGTGCTAACCACTGAGCCACCGTGCTGCCTCTACAGAAATGTCATTTGAATGGGGGAATGTGTAAAAAAACATGGGGTTGCTATGCCATGAGAAGCAACAGCCGACCAAGCGCCAAAGGAAATGAAGTGTTGCGTCTGCTGAAGAGGTGGCAGATAGCATTGCATGTTGCCATAGTTGCAAACTTTATCGGGCATGACGCGGTAAGCCCCGCCCCCCGGCTCCGACGCTATGCCATGCAGTGCATGTTGCCAGCTGTACCGGGCTTTTGCCGGTAAGCCCCGCCCCCATCGCGGTAAGCCCCGCCTCCGGCTCCGACGCCATGCCATGCAGTGCATGTTGCCAGCTGTACCGGGCTTATGCCGGTAAGCCCCGCCCCCATCGCGGTAAGCCCCGCCTCCGGGTCCTACGCCATGCCATGCAGTGCATGTTGCCAGCTGTACCGGGCTTATGCCGGTAAGCCCCGCCCCCATCGCGGTAAGCCCCGCCTCCGGCTCCGACGCCATGCCATGCAGTGCATGTTGCCAGCTGTACCGGGCTTATGCCGGTAAGCCCCGCCCCCATCGCGGTAAGCCCCGCCACCGGGTCCTACGCCATGCCATGCAGTGCATGTTGCCAGCTGTACCGGGCTTATGCCGGTAAGCCCCGCCCCCATCGCGGTAAGCCCCGCCTCCGGCTCCGACGCCATGCCATGCAGTGCATGTTGCCAGCTGTACCGGGCTTATGCCGGTAAGCCCCGCCCCCATCGCGGTAAGCCCCGCCTCCGGCTCCGACGCTACGCCATGCAGTGCATGTTGCCAGCTGTACCGAGCTTATGCCTGTAAGCCCCGCCCCCATCGCGGTAAGCCCCGCCTCCGGCTCCGACGCCATGCCATGCAGTGCATGTTGCCAGCTGTACCGGGCTTATGCCGGTAAGCCCCGCCCCCATCGCGGTAAGCCCCACCCCGGCTCCGACGCTATGCCATGCACTTTATGTTGCCAACTGTATCGGCTTAAGCCGGTAAGCCCCGCACCCATTGCGGGGGCTTGTTTAAAAATACAAATGGCAGTGCAATGCCATGAGAAATAACAGCGGCCCCAGCGCGAAAAGAAAAAAAGTGTTGCGTCTGCTGAAGGGGTGGCAGTAAGCATTGCATGTTGCCAACAGTACAGGGCTTAAGCCGGTAAGCCCCGCCCCCTGCGCCAACTAAATGCTATGCAATCCTCTGTAATCCAATATATACATATTTTGTTTGTTTTTGGAAGGAAACCGGAGTACCCAGACGAAACCTACACAAACACAGAGAACATTCAAACTCTTCGCAGATGTTGCCCTTAGTGGGATTTGAACCCAGGACCACAGCGCTGCAAGGTTAGTGTGCTAACCACTGAGCCACCGTGCTGCCTCTACAGAAATGTCATTTGAATGGGGGAATGTGTAAAAAAAATGGGGTTGCTATGCCATGAGAAGCAACAGCCGACCAAGCGCCAAAGGAAATGAAGTGTTGCGTCTGCTGAAGAGGTGGCAGATAGCACTGCATGTTGCCATAGTTGCAAACTTTATCGGGCATGACGCGGTAAGCCCCGCGCCCCCGCGCCGACGCTATGCAATGCAGTATGCAGTACCGGGCTTCAGCCGGTAAGCCCCGCCCCCATCGCGGTAAGCCCCGCCTCCGGCTCTGACGCTATGCCATGCAGTGCATGTTGCCAGCTGTACCGGGCTTATGCCGGTAAGCCCCGCCCCCATCGCGGTAAGCCCCGCCTCCGGCTCCGACGCTAAGCCATGCAGTGCATGTTGCCAGCTGTACCGGGCTTATGCCGGTAAGCCCCGCCCCCGGCTCCGACGCTATGCCACGCAGTGCATGTTGCCAGCTGTACCGGGCTTATGCCGGTAAGCCTCGTCCCCATCGCGGTAAGCCCCGCCTCCGGCGCTATGCCATGCAGTGCATGTTGCCAGCTGTACCGGGCTTATGCCGGTAAGCCCCGCCCCCATCGCGGTAAGCCCCACCCCGGCTCCGACGCTATGCCATGCACTTTATGTTGCCAACTGTATCGGCTTAAGCCGGTAAGCCCCGCACCCATTGCGGGGGCTTGTTTAAAAATACAAATGGCAGTGCAATGCCATGAGAAATAACAGCGGCCCCAGCGCCAAAAGAAAAAAAGTGTTGCGTCTGCTGAAGGAGTGGCAGTAAGCATTGCATGTTGCCAACAGTACCGGGCTTAAGCCGGAGTACCCAGACGAAACCTACACAATCACAGAGAACATTCAAACTCTTTGCAGATGTTGCCCTTAGTGGGATTTGAACCCAGGACCACAGCGCTGCAAGGCTAGTGTGCTAACCAATGAGCCACCGTGCTGCCTCTACAAAAATGTCATTTGAATGGGGGAATGTGTAAAAAAAATGGGGTTGCTGTGCCATGAGAAGCAACAGCCGACCAAGCGCCAAAGGAAATGAAGTGTTGCGTCTGCTGAAGAGGTGGCAGATAGCATTGCATGTTGCCATAGTTGCAAACTTTATCGGGCATGACGCGGTAAGCCCCGCCCCCCCGGCTCCGACGCTATGCCATGCAGTGCATGTTGCCAGCTGTACCGGGCTTATGCCGGTAAGCCCCGCCCCCATCGCGGTAAGCCCCGCCTCCGGCTCCGACGCCATGCCATGCAGTGCATGTTGCCAGCTGTACCGGGCTTATGCCGGTAAGCCCCGCCCCCATCGCGGTAAGCCCCGCCTCCGGCTCCGACGCTACGCCATGCAGTGCATGTTGCCAACTGTATCGGCTTAAGCCGGTAAGCCCCGCACCCATTGCGGGGGCTTGTTTAAAAATACAAATGGCAGTGCAATGCCATGAGAAATAACAGCGGCCCCAGCGCGAAAAGAAAAAAAGTGTTGCGTCTGCTGAAGTAAGCATTGCATGTTGCCAACAGTACCGGGCTTAAGCCGGTAGGCCCCGCCCCCTGCGCCAACTAAATGCTATGCAATCCTCTGTAATCCAATATATATATACATATTTTGTTTGTTTTTGGAAGGAAACCGGAGTACCCAGACGAAACCTACACAAACACAGAGAACATTCAAACTCTTCGCAGATGTTGCCCTTAGTGGGATTTGAACCCAGGACCACAGCGCTGCAAGGTTAGTGTGCTAACCACTGAGCCACCGTGCTGCCTCTACAGAAATGTCATTTGAATGGGGGAATGTGTAAAAAAACATGGGGTTGCTATGCCATGAGAAGCAACAGCCGACCAAGCGCCAAAGGAAATGAAGTGTTGCGTCTGCTGAAGAGGTGGCAGATAGCATTGCATGTTGCCATAGTTGCAAACTTTATCGGGCATGACGCGGTAAGCCCCGCCCCCCGGCTCCGACGCTATGCCATGCAGTGCATGTTGCCAGCTGTACCGGGCTTTTGCCGGTAAGCCCCGCCCCCATCGCGGTAAGCCCCGCCTCCGGCTCCGACGCCATGCCATGCAGTGCATGTTGCCAGCTGTACCGGGCTTATGCCGGTAAGCCCCGCCCCCATCGCGGTAAGCCCCGCCTCCGGGTCCTACGCCATGCCATGCAGTGCATGTTGCCAGCTGTACCGGGCTTATGCCGGTAAGCCCCGCCCCCATCGCGGTAAGCCCCGCCTCCGGCTCCGACGCCATGCCATGCAGTGCATGTTGCCAGCTGTACCGGGCTTATGCCGGTAAGCCCCGCCCCCATCGCGGTAAGCCCCGCCTCCGGCTCCGACGCTACGCCATGCAGTGCATGTTGCCAGCTGTACCGAGCTTATGCCTGTAAGCCCCGCCCCCATCGCGGTAAGCCCCGCCTCCGGCTCCGACGCTATGCCATGCAGTGCATGTTGCCAGCTGTACCGGGCTTATGCCGGTAAGCCCCGCCCCCATCGCGGTAAGCCCCGCCCCGGCTCCGACGCTATGCCATGCACTTTATGTTGCCAACTGTATCGGCTTAAGCCGGTAAGCCCCGCACCCATTGCGGGGGCTTGTTTAAAAATACAAATGGCAGTGCAATGCCATGAGAAATAACAGCGGCCCCAGCGCCAAAAGAAAAAAAGTGTTGCGTCTGCTGAAGGAGTGGCAGTAAGCATTGCATGTTGCCAACAGTACCGGGCTTAAGCCGGAGTACCCAGACGAAACATACACAATCACAGAGAACATTCAAACTCTTTGCAGATGTTGCCCTTAGTGGGATTTGAACCCAGGACCACAGCGCTGCAAGGCTAGTGTGCTAACCAATGAGC
Organism: Dendropsophus ebraccatus; assembly: GCF_027789765.1. Lineage (NCBI taxonomy): Eukaryota > Metazoa > Chordata > Amphibia > Anura > Hylidae > Dendropsophus > Dendropsophus ebraccatus. The sequence goes on along the minus strand of NW_027208434.1, from coordinate 36,880 downwards.
CACCGTGCTGCCTCTACAAAAATGTCATTTGAATGGGGGAATGTGTAAAAAAAATGGGGTTGCTGTGCCATGAGAAGCAACAGCCGACCAAGCGCCAAAGGAAATGAAGTGTTGCGTCTGCTGAAGAGGTGGCAGATAGCATTGCATGTTGCCATAGTTGCAAACTTTATCGGGCATGACGCGGTAAGCCCCGCCCCCCCGGCTCCGACGCTATGCCATGCAGTGCATGTTGCCAGCTGTACCGGGCTTATGCCGGTAAGCCCCGCCCCCATCGCGGTAAGCCCCGCCTCCGGCTCCGACGCCATGCCATGCAGTGCATGTTGCCAGCTGTACCGGGCTTATGCCGGTAAGCCCCGCCCCCATCGCGGTAAGCCCCGCCTCCGGCTCCGACGCTACGCCATGCAGTGCATGTTGCCAACTGTATCGGCTTAAGCCGGTAAGCCCCGCACCCATTGCGGGGGCTTGTTTAAAAATACAAATGGCAGTGCAATGCCATGAGAAATAACAGCGGCCCCAGCGCGAAAAGAAAAAAAGTGTTGCGTCTGCTGAAGTAAGCATTGCATGTTGCCAACAGTACCGGGCTTAAGCCGGTAGGCCCCGCCCCCTGCGCCAACTAAATGCTATGCAATCCTCTGTAATCCAATATATATATACATATTTTGTTTGTTTTTGGAAGGAAACCGGAGTACCCAGACGAAACCTACACAAACACAGAGAACATTCAAACTCTTCGCAGATGTTGCCCTTAGTGGGATTTGAACCCAGGACCACAGCGCTGCAAGGTTAGTGTGCTAACCACTGAGCCACCGTGCTGCCTCTACAGAAATGTCATTTGAATGGGGGAATGTGTAAAAAAACATGGGGTTGCTATGCCATGAGAAGCAACAGCCGACCAAGCGCCAAAGGAAATGAAGTGTTGCGTCTGCTGAAGAGGTGGCAGATAGCATTGCATGTTGCCATAGTTGCAAACTTTATCGGGCATGACGCGGTAAGCCCCGCCCCCCGGCTCCGACGCTATGCCATGCAGTGCATGTTGCCAGCTGTACCGGGCTTTTGCCGGTAAGCCCCGCCCCCATTTCGGTAAGCCCCGCCTCCGGCTCCGACGCCATGCCATGCAGTGCATGTTGCCAGCTGTACCGGGCTTATGCCGGTAAGCCCCGCCCCCATCGCGGTAAGCCCCGCCTCCGGGTCCTACGCCATGCCATGCAGTGCATGTTGCCAGCTGTACCGGGCTTATGCCGGTAAGCCCCGCCCCCATCGCGGTAAGCCCCGCCTCCGGCTCCGACGCCATGCCATGCAGTGCATGTTGCCAGCTGTACCGGGCTTATGCCGGTAAGCCCCGCCCCCATCGCGGTAAGCCCCGCCTCCGGGTCCTACGCCATGCCATGCAGTGCATGTTGCCAGCTGTACCGGGCTTATGCCGGTAAGCCCCGCCCCCATCGCGGTAAGCCCCGCCTCCGGCTCCGACGCCATGCCATGCAGTGCATGTTGCCAGCTGTACCGGGCTTATGCCGGTAAGCCCCGCCCCCATCGCGGTAAGCCCCGCCTCCGGCTCCGACGCTACGCCATGCAGTGCATGTTGCCAGCTGTACCGAGCTTATGCCTGTAAGCCCCGCCCCCATCGCGGTAAGCCCCGCCTCCGGCTCCGACGCTATGCCATGCAGTGCATGTTGCCAGCTGTACCGGGCTTATGCCGGTAAGCCCCGCCCCCATCGCGGTAAGCCCCGCCCCGGCTCCGACGCTATGCCATGCACTTTATGTTGCCAACTGTATCGGCTTAAGCCGGTAAGCCCCGCACCCATTGCGGGGGCTTGTTTAAAAATACAAATGGCAGTGCAATGCCATGAGAAATAACAGCGGCCCCAGCGCCAAAAGAAAAAAAGTGTTGCGTCTGCTGAAGGAGTGGCAGTAAGCATTGCATGTTGCCAACAGTACCGGGCTTAAGCCGGAGTACCCAGACGAAACCTACACAATCACAGAGAACATTCAAACTCTTTGCAGATGTTGCCCTTAGTGGGATTTGAACCCAGGACCACAGCGCTGCAAGGCTAGTGTGCTAACCAATGAGCCACCGTGCTGCCTCTACAAAAATGTCATTTGAATGGGGGAATGTGTAAAAAAAATGGGGTTGCTGTGCCATGAGAAGCAACAGCCGACCAAGCGCCAAAGGAAATGAAGTGTTGCGTCTGCTGAAGAGGTGGCAGATAGCATTGCATGTTACCATAGTTGCAAACTTTATCGGGCATGACGCGGTAAGCCCCGCCCCCCCGGCTCCGACGCTATGCCATGCAGTGCATGTTGCCAGCTGTACCGGGCTTATGCCGGTAAGCCCCGCCCCCATCGCGGTAAGCCCCGCCTCCGGCTCCGACGCCATGCCATGCAGTGCATGTTGCCAGCTGTACCGGGCTTATGCCGGTAAGCCCCGCCCCCATCGCGGTAAGCCCCGCCTCCGGCTCCGACGCTACGCCATGCAGTGCATGTTGCCAACTGTATCGGCTTAAGCCGGTAAGCCCCGCACCCATTGCGGGGGCTTGTTTAAAAATACAAATGGCAGTGCAATGCCATGAGAAATAACAGCGGCCCCAGCGCGAAAAGAAAAAAAGTGTTGCGTCTGCTGAAGTAAGCATTGCATGTTGCCAACAGTACCGGGCTTAAGCCGGTAGGCCCCGCCCCCTGCGCCAACTAAATGCTATGCAATCCTCTGTAATCCAATATATATATACATATTTTGTTTGTTTTTGGAAGGAAACCGGAGTACCCAGACGAAACCTACACAAACACAGAGAACATTCAAACTCTTCGCAGATGTTGCCCTTAGTGGGATTTGAACCCAGGACCACAGCGCTGCAAGGTTAGTGTGCTAACCACTGAGCCACCGTGCTGCCTCTACAGAAATGTCATTTGAATGGGGGAATGTGTAAAAAAACATGGGGTTGCTATGCCATGAGAAGCAACAGCCGACCAAGCGCCAAAGGAAATGAAGTGTTGCGTCTGCTGAAGAGGTGGCAGATAGCATTGCATGTTGCCATAGTTGCAAACTTTATCGGGCATGACGCGGTAAGCCCCGCCCCCCGGCTCCGACGCTATGCCATGCAGTGCATGTTGCCAGCTGTACCGGGCTTTTGCCGGTAAGCCCCGCCCCCATCGCGGTAAGCCCCGCCTCCGGCTCCGACGCCATGCCATGCAGTGCATGTTGCCAGCTGTACCGGGCTTATGCCGGTAAGCCCCGCCCCCATCGCGGTAAGCCCCGCCTCCGGGTCCTACGCCATGCCATGCAGTGCATGTTGCCAGCTGTACCGGGCTTATGCCGGTAAGCCCCGCCCCCATCGCGGTAAGCCCCGCCTCCGGCTCCGACGCCATGCCATGCAGTGCATGTTGCCAGCTGTACCGGGCTTATGCCGGTAAGCCCCGCCCCCATCGCGGTAAGCCCCGCCTCCGGGTCCTACGCCATGCCATGCAGTGCATGTTGCCAGCTGTACCGGGCTTATGCCGGTAAGCCCCGCCCCCATCGCGGTAAGCCCCGCCTCCGGCTCCGACGCCATGCCATGCAGTGCATGTTGCCAGCTGTACCGGGCTTATGCCGGTAAGCCCCGCCCCCATCGCGGTAAGCCCCGCCTCCGGCTCCGACGCTACGCCATGCAGTGCATGTTGCCAGCTGTACCGAGCTTATGCCTGTAAGCCCCGCCCCCATCGCGGTAAGCCCCGCCTCCGGCTCCGACGCTATGCCATGCAGTGCATGTTGCCAGCTGTACCGGGCTTATGCCGGTAAGCCCCGCCCCCATCGCGGTAAGCCCCGCCCCGGCTCCGACGCTATGCCATGCACTTTATGTTGCCAACTGTATCGGCTTAAGCCGGTAAGCCCCGCACCCATTGCGGGGGCTTGTTTAAAAATACAAATGGCAGTGCAATGCCATGAGAAATAACAGCGGCCCCAGCGCCAAAAGAAAAAAAGTGTTGCGTCTGCTGAAGGAGTGGCAGTAAGCATTGCATGTTGCCAACAGTACCGGGCTTAAGCCGGAGTACCCAGACGAAACCTACACAATCACAGAGAACATTCAAACTCTTTGCAGATGTTGCCCTTAGTGGGATTTGAACCCAGGACCACAGCGCTGCAAGGCTAGTGTGCTAACCAATGAGCCACCGTGCTGCCTCTACAAAAATGTCATTTGAATGGGGGAATGTGTAAAAAAAATGGGGTTGCTGTGCCATGAGAAGCAACAGCCGACCAAGCGCCAAAGGAAATGAAGTGTTGCGTCTGCTGAAGAGGTGGCAGATAGCATTGCATGTTGCCATAGTTGCAAACTTTATCGGGCATGACGCGGTAAGCCCCGCCCCCCCGGCTCCGACGCTATGCCATGCAGTGCATGTTGCCAGCTGTACCGGGCTTATGCCGGTAAGCCCCGCCCCCATCGCGGTAAGCCCCGCCTCCGGCTCCGACGCCATGCCATGCAGTGCATGTTGCCAGCTGTACCGGGCTTATGCCGGTAAGCCCCGCCCCCATCGCGGTAAGCCCCGCCTCCGGCTCCGACGCTACGCCATGCAGTGCATGTTGCCAACTGTATCGGCTTAAGCCGGTAAGCCCCGCACCCATTGCGGGGGCTTGTTTAAAAATACAAATGGCAGTGCAATGCCATGAGAAATAACAGCGGCCCCAGCGCGAAAAGAAAAAAAGTGTTGCGTCTGCTGAAGTAAGCATTGCATGTTGCCAACAGTACCGGGCTTAAGCCGGTAGGCCCCGCCCCCTGCGCCAACTAAATGCTATGCAATCCTCTGTAATCCAATATATATATACATATTTTGTTTGTTTTTGGAAGGAAACCGGAGTACCCAGACGAAACCTACACAAACACAGAGAACATTCAAACTCTTCGCAGATGTTGCCCTTAGTGGGATTTGAACCCAGGACCACAGCGCTGCAAGGTTAGTGTGCTAACCACTGAGCCACCGTGCTGCCTCTACAGAAATGTCATTTGAATGGGGGAATGTGTAAAAAAACATGGGGTTGCTATGCCATGAGAAGCAACAGCCGACCAAGCGCCAAAGGAAATGAAGTGTTGCGTCTGCTGAAGAGGTGGCAGATAGCATTGCATGTTGCCATAGTTGCAAACTTTATCGGGCATGACGCGGTAAGCCCCGCCCCCCGGCTCCGACGCTATGCCATGCAGTGCATGTTGCCAGCTGTACCGGGCTTTTGCCGGTAAGCCCCGCCCCCATTGCGGTAAGCCCCGCCTCCGGCTCCGACGCGATGCCATGCAGTGCATGTTGCCAGCTGTACCGGGCTTATGCCGGTAAGCCCCGCCCCCATCGCGGTAAGCCCCGCCTCCGGGTCCTACGCCATGCCATGCAGTGCATGTTGCCAGCTGTACCGGGCTTATGCCGGTAAGCCCCGCCCCCATCGCGGTAAGCCCCGCCTCCGGCTCCGACGCCATGCCATGCAGTGCATGTTGCCAGCTGTACCGGGCTTATGCCGGTAAGCCCCGCCCCCATCGCGGTAAGCCCCGCCTCCGGGTCCTACGCCATGCCATGCAGTGCATGTTGCCAGCTGTACCGGGCTTATGCCGGTAAGCCCCGCCCCCATCGCGGTAAGCCCCGCCTCCGGCTCCGACGCCATGCCATGCAGTGCATGTTGCCAGCTGTACCGGGCTTATGCCGGTAAGCCCCGCCCCCATCGCGGTAAGCCCCGCCTCCGGCTCCGACGCTACGCCATGCAGTGCATGTTGCCAGCTGTACCGAGCTTATGCCTGTAAGCCCCGCCCCCATCGCGGTAAGCCCCGCCTCCGGCTCCGACGCTATGCCATGCAGTGCATGTTGCCAGCTGTACCGGGCTTATGCCGGTAAGCCCCGCCCCCATCGCGGTAAGCCCCGCCCCGGCTCCGACGCTATGCCATGCACTTTATGTTGCCAACTGTATCGGCTTAAGCCGGTAAGCCCCGCACCCATTGCGGGGGCTTGTTTAAAAATACAAATGGCAGTGCAATGCCATGAGAAATAACAGCGGCCCCAGCGCCAAAAGAAAAAAAGTGTTGCGTCTGCTGAAGGAGTGGCAGTAAGCATTGCATGTTGCCAACAGTACCGGGCTTAAGCCGGAGTACCCAGACGAAACCTACACAATCACAGAGAACATTCAAACTCTTTGCAGATGTTGCCCTTAGTGGGATTTGAACCCAGGACCACAGCGCTGCAAGGCTAGTGTGCTAACCAATGAGCCACCGTGCTGCCTCTACAAAAATGTCATTTGAATGGGGGAATGTGTAAAAAAAATGGGGTTGCTGTGCCATGAGAAGCAACAGCCGACCAAGCGCCAAAGGAAATGAAGTGTTGCGTCTGCTGAAGAGGTGGCAGATAGCATTGCATGTTGCCATAGTTGCAAACTTTATCGGGCATGACGCGGTAAGCCCCGCCCCCCCGGCTCCGACGCTATGCCATGCAGTGCATGTTGCCAGCTGTACCGGGCTTATGCCGGTAAGCCCCGCCCCCATCGCGGTAAGCCCCGCCTCCGGCTCCGACGCCATGCCATGCAGTGCATGTTGCCAGCTGTACCGGGCTTATGCCGGTAAGCCCCGCCTCCGGCTCCGACGCCATGCCATGCAGTGCATGTTGCCAGCTGTACCGGGCTTATGCCGGTAAGCCCCGCCCCCATCGCGGTAAGCCCCGCCTCCGGCTCCGACGCTACGCCATGCAGTGCATGTTGCCAGCTGTACCGGGCTTATGCCGGTAAGCCCCGTCCCCATCGCGGTAAGCCCCGCCTCCGGCTCCGACGCTATGCCATGCAGTGCATGTTGCCAGCTGTAAAGGGGTTATGCCGGTAAGCCCCGCCCCCATCGCGGTAAGCCCCGCCTTCGGCTCCGACGCTATGCCATGCAGTGCATGTTGCCAGCTGTACCGGGCTTATGCCGGTAAGCCCCGCCCCCATCGCGGTAAGCCCCGCCTCCGGCTCCGACGCTATGCCATGCAGTGCATGTTTCGAGCTGTACCGGGCTTATGCCGGTAAGCCCCGCCCCCGGCTCCGACGCTATGCCACGCAGTGCATGTTGCCAGCTGTACCGGGCTTATGCCGGTAAGCCCCGCCCCCATCGCGGTTAGACCCGCCTCCGGCTCCGACGCTATGCCATGCAGTGCATGTTGCCAGCTGTACCGAGCTTATGCCTGTAAGCCCCGCCCCCATCGCGGTAAGCCCCGCCTCCGGCACCGACGCTATGCCATGCAGTGCATGTTGCCAGCTGTACCGGGCTTATGCCGGTAAGCCCCGCCCCCATCGCGGTAAGCCCCGCCCCGGCTCCGACGCTATGCCATGCACTTTATGTTGCCAACTGTATCGGCTTAAGCCGGTAAGCCCCGCACCCATTGCGGGGGCTTGTTTAAAAATACAAATGGCAGTGCAATGCCATGAGAAATAACAGCGGCCCCAGCGCGAAAAGAAAAAAAGTGTTGCGTCTGCTGAAGTAAGCATTGCATGTTGCCAACAGTACCGGGCTTAAGCCGGTAGGCCCCGCCCCCTGCGCCAACTAAATGCTATGCAATCCTCTGTAATCCAATATATATATACATATTTTGTTTGTTTTTGGAAGGAAACCGGAGTACCCAGACGAAACCTACACAAACACAGAGAACATTCAAACTCTTCGCAGATGTTGCCCTTAGTGGGATTTGAACCCAGGACCACAGCGCTGCAAGGTTAGTGTGCTAACCACTGAGCCACCGTGCTGCCTCTACAGAAATGTCATTTGAATGGGGGAATGTGTAAAAAAACATGGGGTTGCTATGCCATGAGAAGCAACAGCCGACCAAGCGCCAAAGGAAATGAAGTGTTGCGTCTGCTGAAGAGGTGGCAGATAGCATTGCATGTTGCCATAGTTGCAAACTTTATCGGGCATGACGCGGTAAGCCCCGCCCCCCGGCTCCGACGCTATGCCATGCAGTGCATGTTGCCAGCTGTACCGGGCTTTTGCCGGTAAGCCCCGCCCCCATTGCGGTAAGCCCCGCCTCCGGCTCCGACGCCATGCCATGCAGTGCATGTTGCCAGCTGTACCGGGCTTATGCCGGTAAGCCCCGCCCCCATCGCGGTAAGCCCCGCCTCCGGGTCCTACGCCATGCCATGCAGTGCATGTTGCCAGCTGTACCGGGCTTATGCCGGTAAGCCCCGCCCCCATCGCGGTAAGCCCCGCCTCCGGCTCCGACGCCATGCCATGCAGTGCATGTTGCCAGCTGTACCGGGCTTATGCCGGTAAGCCCCGCCCCCATCGCGGTAAGCCCCGCCTCCGGGTCCTACGCCATGCCATGCAGTGCATGTTGCCAGCTGTACCGGGCTTATGCCGGTAAGCCCCGCCCCCATCGCGGTAAGCCCCGCCTCCGGCTCCGACGCCATGCCATGCAGTGCATGTTGCCAGCTGTACCGGGCTTATGCCGGTAAGCCCCGCCCCCATCGCGGTAAGCCCCGCCACCGGCTCCGACGCTACGCCATGCAGTGCATGTTGCCAGCTGTACCGAGCTTATGCCTGTAAGCCCCGCCCCCATCGCGGTAAGCCCCGCCTCCGGCTCCGACGCTATGCCATGCAGTGCATGTTGCCAGCTGTACCGGGCTTATGCCGGTAAGCCCCGCCCCCATCGCGGTAAGCCCCGCCCCGGCTCCGACGCTATGCCATGCACTTTATGTTGCCAACTGTATCGGCTTAAGCCGGTAAGCCCCGCACCCATTGCGGGGGCTTGTTTAAAAATACAAATGGCAGTGCAATGCCATGAGAAATAACAGCGGCCCCAGCGCCAAAAGAAAAAAAGTGTTGCGTCTGCTGAAGGAGTGGCAGTAAGCATTGCATGTTGCCAACAGTACCGGGCTTAAGCCGGAGTACCCAGACGAAACCTACACAATCACAGAGAACATTCAAACTCTTTGCAGATGTTGCCCTTAGTGGGATTTGAACCCAGGACCACAGCGCTGCAAGGCTAGTGTGCTAACCAATGAGCCACCGTGCTGCCTCTACAAAAATGTCATTTGAATGGGGGAATGTGTAAAAAAAATGGGGTTGCTGTGCCATGAGAAGCAACAGCCGACCAAGCGCCAAAGGAAATGAAGTGTTGCGTCTGCTGAAGAGGTGGCAGATAGCATTGCATGTTGCCATAGTTGCAAACTTTATCGGGCATGACGCGGTAAGCCCCGCCCCCCCGGCTCCGACGCTATGCCATGCAGTGCATGTTGCCAGCTGTACCGGGCTTATGCCGGTAAGCCCCGCCCCCATCGCGGTAAGCCCCGCCTCCGGCTCCGACGCCATGCCATGCAGTGCATGTTGCCAGCTGTACCGGGCTTATGCCGGTAAGCCCCGCCTCCGGCTCCGACGCCATGCCATGCTGTGCATGTTGCCAGCTGTACCGGGCTTATGCCGGTAAGCCCCGCCCCCATCGCGGTAAGCCCCGCCTCCGGCTCCGACGCTACGCCATGCAGTGCATGTTGCCAGCTGTACCGGGCTTATGCCGGTAAGCCCCGCCCCCATCGCGGTAAGCCCCGCCTCCGGCTCCGACGCTATGCCATGCAGTGCATGTTGCCAGCTGTAAAGGGGTTATGCCGGTAAGCCCCGCCCCCATCGCGGTAAGCCCCGCCTTCGGCTCCGACGCTATGCCATGCAGTGCATGTTGCCAGCTGTACCGGGCTTATGCCGGTAAGCCCCGCCCCCATCGCGGTAAGCCCCGCCTCCGGCTCCGACGCTATGCCATGCAGTGCATGTTTCGAGCTGTACCGGGCTTATGCCGGTAAGCCCCGCCCCCGGCTCCGACGCTATGCCACGCAGTGCATGTTGCCAGCTGTACCGGGCTTATGCCGGTAAGCCCCGCCCCCATCGCGGTTAGACCCGCCTCCGGCTCCGACGCTATGCCATGCAGTGCATGTTGCCAGCTGTACCGAGCTTATGCCTGTAAGCCCCGCCCCCATCGCGGTAAGCCCCGCCTCCGGCTCCGACGCTATGCCATGCAGTGCATGTTGCCAGCTGTACCGGGCTTATGCCGGTAAGCCCCGCCCCCATCGCGGTAAGCCCCGCCCCGGCTCCGACGCTATGCCATGCACTTTATGTTGCCAACTGTATCGGCTTAAGCCGGTAAGCCCCGCACCCATTGCGGGGGCTTGTTTAAAAATACAAATGGCAGTGCAATGCCATGAGAAATAACAGCGGCCCCAGCGCGAAAAGAAAAAAAGTGTTGCGTCTGCTGAAGTAAGCATTGCATGTTGCCAACAGTACCGGGCTTAAGCCGGTAGGCCCCGCCCCCTGCGCCAACTAAATGCTATGCAATCCTCTGTAATCCAATATATATATACATATTTTGTTTGTTTTTGGAAGGAAACCGGAGTACCCAGACGAAACCTACACAAACACAGAGAACATTCAAACTCTTCGCAGATGTTGCCCTTAGTGGGATTTGAACCCAGGACCACAGCGCTGCAAGGTTAGTGTGCTAACCACTGAGCCACCGTGCTGCCTCTACAGAAATGTCATTTGAATGGGGGAATGTGTAAAAAAACATGGGGTTGCTATGCCATGAGAAGCAACAGCCGACCAAGCGCCAAAGGAAATGAAGTGTTGCGTCTGCTGAAGAGGTGGCAGATAGCATTGCATGTTGCCATAGTTGCAAACTTTATCGGGCATGACGCGGTAAGCCCCGCCCCCCGGCTCCGACGCTATGCCATGCAGTGCATGTTGCCAGCTGTACCGGGCTTTTGCCGGTAAGCCCCGCCCCCATCGCGGTAAGCCCCGCCTCCGGCTCCGACGCCATGCCATGCAGTGCATGTTGCCAGCTGTACCGGGCTTATGCCGGTAAGCCCCGCCCCCATCGCGGTAAGCCCCGCCTCCGGGTCCTACGCCATGCCATGCAGTGCATGTTGCCAGCTGTACCGGGCTTATGCCGGTAAGCCCCGCCCCCATCGCGGTAAGCCCCGCCTCCGGCTCCGACGCCATGCCATGCAGTGCATGTTGCCAGCTGTACCGGGCTTATGCCGGTAAGCCCCGCCCCCATCGCGGTAAGCCCCGCCTCCGGCTCCGACGCTACGCCATGCAGTGCATGTTGCCAGCTGTACCGAGCTTATGCCTGTAAGCCCCGCCCCCATCGCGGTAAGCCCCGCCTCCGGCTCCGACGCTATGCCATGCAGTGCATGTTGCCAGCTGTACCGGGCTTATGCCGGTAAGCCCCGCCCCCATCGCGGTAAGCCCCGCCCCGGCTCCGACGCTATGCCATGCACTTTATGTTGCCAACTGTATCGGCTTAAGCCGGTAAGCCCCGCACCCATTGCGGGGGCTTGTTTAAAAATACAAATGGCAGTGCAATGCCATGAGAAATAACAGCGGCCCCAGCGCCAAAAGAAAAAAAGTGTTGCGTCTGCTGAAGGAGTGGCAGTAAGCATTGCATGTTGCCAACAGTACCGGGCTTAAGCCGGAGTACCCAGACGAAACCTACACAATCACAGAGAACATTCAAACTCTTTGCAGATGTTGCCCTTAGTGGGATTTGAACCCAGGACCACAGCGCTGCAAGGCTAGTGTGCTAACCAATGAGCCACCGTGCTGCCTCTACAAAAATGTCATTTGAATGGGGGAATGTGTAAAAAAAATGGGGTTGCTGTGCCATGAGAAGCAACAGCCGACCAAGCGCCAAAGGAAATGAAGTGTTGCGTCTGCTGAAGAGGTGGCAGATAGCATTGCATGTTGCCATAGTTGCAAACTTTATCGGGCATGACGCGGTAAGCCCCGCCCCCCCGGCTCCGACGCTATGCCATGCAGTGCATGTTGCCAGCTGTACCGGGCTTATGCCGGTAAGCCCCGCCCCCATCGCGGTAAGCCCCGCCTCCGGCTCCGACGCCATGCCATGCAGTGCATGTTGCCAGCTGTACCGGGCTTATGCCGGTAAGCCCCGCCCCCATCGCGGTAAGCCCCGCCTCCGGCTCCGACGCTACGCCATGCAGTGCATGTTGCCAACTGTATCGGCTTAAGCCGGTAAGCCCCGCACCCATTGCGGGGGCTTGTTTAAAAATACAAATGGCAGTGCAATGCCATGAGAAATAACAGCGGCCCCAGCGCGAAAAGAAAAAAAGTGTTGCGTCTGCTGAAGTAAGCATTGCATGTTGCCAACAGTACCGGGCTTAAGCCGGTAGGCCCCGCCCCCTGCGCCAACTAAATGCTATGCAATCCTCTGTAATCCAATATATATATACATATTTTGTTTGTTTTTGGAAGGAAACCGGAGTACCCAGACGAAACCTACACAAACACAGAGAACATTCAAACTCTTCGCAGATGTTGCCCTTAGTGGGATTTGAACCCAGGACCACAGCGCTGCAAGGTTAGTGTGCTAACCACTGAGCCACCGTGCTGCCTCTACAGAAATGTCATTTGAATGGGGGAATGTGTAAAAAAACATGGGGTTGCTATGCCATGAGAAGCAACAGCCGACCAAGCGCCAAAGGAAATGAAGTGTTGCGTCTGCTGAAGAGGTGGCAGATAGCATTGCATGTTGCCATAGTTGCAAACTTTATCGGGCATGACGCGGTAAGCCCCGCCCCCCGGCTCCGACGCTATGCCATGCAGTGCATGTTGCCAGCTGTACCGGGCTTTTGCCGGTAAGCCCCGCCCCCATCGCGGTAAGCCCCGCCTCCGGCTCCGACGCCATGCCATGCAGTGCATGTTGCCAGCTGTACCGGGCTTATGCCGGTAAGCCCCGCCCCCATCGCGGTAAGCCCCGCCTCCGGGTCCTACGCCATGCCATGCAGTGCATGTTGCCAGCTGTACCGGGCTTATGCCGGTAAGCCCCGCCCCCATCGCGGTAAGCCCCGCCTCCGGCTCCGACGCCATGCCATGCAGTGCATGTTGCCAGCTGTACCGGGCTTATGCCGGTAAGCCCCGCCCCCATCGCGGTAAGCCCCGCCTCCGGGTCCTACGCCATGCCATGCAGTGCATGTTGCCAGCTGTACCGGGCTTATGCCGGTAAGCCCCGCCCCCATCGCGGTAAGCCCCGCCTCCGGCTCCGACGCCATGCCATGCAGTGCATGTTGCCAGCTGTACCGGGCTTATGCCGGTAAGCCCCGCCCCCATCGCGGTAAGCCCCGCCTCCGGCTCCGACGCTACGCCATGCAGTGCATGTTGCCAGCTGTACCGAGCTTATGCCTGTAAGCCCCGCCCCCATCGCGGTAAGCCCCGCCTCCGGCTCCGACGCTATGCCATGCAGTGCATGTTGCCAGCTGTACCGGGCTTATGCCGGTAAGCCCCGCCCCCATCGCGGTAAGCCCCGCCCCGGCTCCGACGCTATGCCATGCACTTTATGTTGCCAACTGTATCGGCTTAAGCCGGTAAGCCCCGCACCCATTGCGGGGGCTTGTTTAAAAATACAAATGGCAGTGCAATGCCATGAGAAATAACAGCGGCCCCAGCGCCAAAAGAAAAAAAGTGTTGCGTCTGCTGAAGGAGTGGCAGTAAGCATTGCATGTTGCCAACAGTACCGGGCTTAAGCCGGAGTACCCAGACGAAACCTACACAATCACAGAGAACATTCAAACTCTTTGCAGATGTTGCCCTTAGTGGGATTTGAACCCAGGACCACAGCGCTGCAAGGCTAGTGTGCTAACCAATGAGCCACCGTGCTGCCTCTACAAAAATGTCATTTGAATGGGGGAATGTGTAAAAAAAATGGGGTTGCTGTGCCATGAGAAGCAACAGCCGACCAAGCGCCAAAGGAAATGAAGTGTTGCGTCTGCTGAAGAGGTGGCAGATAGCATTGCATGTTGCCATAGTTGCAAACTTTATCGGGCATGACGCGGTAAGCCCCGCCCCCCCGGCTCCGACGCTATGCCATGCAGTGCATGTTGCCAGCTGTACCGGGCTTATGCCGGTAAGCCCCGCCCCCATCGCGGTAAGCCCCGCCTCCGGCTCCGACGCCATGCCATGCAGTGCATGTTGCCAGCTGTACCGGGCTTATGCCGGTAAGCCCCGCCCCCATCGCGGTAAGCCCCGCCTCCGGCTCCGACGCTACGCCATGCAGTGCATGTTGCCAACTGTATCGGCTTAAGCCGGTAAGCCCCGCACCCATTGCGGGGGCTTGTTTAAAAATACAAATGGCAGTGCAATGCCATGAGAAATAACAGCGGCCCCAGCGCGAAAAGAAAAAAAGTGTTGCGTCTGCTGAAGTAAGCATTGCATGTTGCCAACAGTACCGGGCTTAAGCCGGTAGGCCCCGCCCCCTGCGCCAACTAAATGCTATGCAATCCTCTGTAATCCAATATATATATACATATTTTGTTTGTTTTTGGAAGGAAACCGGAGTACCCAGACGAAACCTACACAAACACAGAGAACATTCAAACTCTTCGCAGATGTTGCCCTTAGTGGGATTTGAACCCAGGACCACAGCGCTGCAAGGTTAGTGTGCTAACCACTGAGCCACCGTGCTGCCTCTACAGAAATGTCATTTGAATGGGGGAATGTGTAAAAAAACATGGGGTTGCTATGCCATGAGAAGCAACAGCCGACCAAGCGCCAAAGGAAATGAAGTGTTGCGTCTGCTGAAGAGGTGGCAGATAGCATTGCATGTTGCCATAGTTGCAAACTTTATCGGGCATGACGCGGTAAGCCCCGCCCCCCGGCTCCGACGCTATGCCATGCAGTGCATGTTGCCAGCTGTACCGGGCTTTTGCCGGTAAGCCCCGCCCCCATCGCGGTAAGCCCCGCCTCCGGCTCCGACGCCATGCCATGCAGTGCATGTTGCCAGCTGTACCGGGCTTATGCCGGTAAGCCCCGCCCCCATCGCGGTAAGCCCCGCCTCCGGGTCCTACGCCATGCCATGCAGTGCATGTTGCCAGCTGTACCGGGCTTATGCCGGTAAGCCCCGCCCCCATCGCGGTAAGCCCCGCCTCCGGCTCCGACGCCATGCCATGCAGTGCATGTTGCCAGCTGTACCGGGCTTATGCCGGTAAGCCCCGCCCCCATCGCGGTAAGCCCCGCCTCCGGGTCCTACGCCATGCCATGCAGTGCATGTTGCCAGCTGTACCGGGCTTATGCCGGTAAGCCCCGCCCCCATCGCGGTAAGCCCCGCCTCCGGCTCCGACGCCATGCCATGCAGTGCATGTTGCCAGCTGTACCGGGCTTATGCCGGTAAGCCCCGCCCCCATCGCGGTAAGCCCCGCCTCCGGCTCCGACGCTACGCCATGCAGTGCATGTTGCCAGCTGTACCGAGCTTATGCCTGTAAGCCCCGCCCCCATCGCGGTAAGCCCCGCCTCCGGCTCCGACGCTATGCCATGCAGTGCATGTTGCCAGCTGTACCGGGCTTATGCCGGTAAGCCCCGCCCCCATCGCGGTAAGCCCCGCCCCGGCTCCGACGCTATGCCATGCACTTTATGTTGCCAACTGTATCGGCTTAAGCCGGTAAGCCCCGCACCCATTGCGGGGGCTTGTTTAAAAATACAAATGGCAGTGCAATGCCATGAGAAATAACAGCGGCCCCAGCGCCAAAAGAAAAAAAGTGTTGCGTCTGCTGAAGGAGTGGCAGTAAGCATTGCATGTTGCCAACAGTACCGGGCTTAAGCCGGAGTACCCAGACGAAACCTACACAATCACAGAGAACATTCAAACTCTTTGCAGATGTTGCCCTTAGTGGGATTTGAACCCAGGACCACAGCGCTGCAAGGCTAGTGTGCTAACCAATGAGCCACCGTGCTGCCTCTACAAAAATGTCATTTGAATGGGGGAATGTGTAAAAAAAATGGGGTTGCTGTGCCATGAGAAGCAACAGCCGACCAAGCGCCAAAGGAAATGAAGTGTTGCGTCTGCTGAAGAGGTGGCAGATAGCATTGCATGTTGCCATAGTTGCAAACTTTATCGGGCATGACGCGGTAAGCCCCGCCCCCCCGGCTCCGACGCTATGCCATGCAGTGCATGTTGCCAGCTGTACCGGGCTTATGCCGGTAAGCCCCGCCCCCATCGCGGTAAGCCCCGCCTCCGGCTCCGACGCCATGCCATGCAGTGCATGTTGCCAGCTGTACCGGGCTTATGCCGGTAAGCCCCGCCTCCGGCTCCGACGCCATGCCATGCAGTGCATGTTGCCAGCTGTACCGGGCTTATGCCGGTAAGCCCCGCCCCCATCGCGGTAAGCCCCGCCTCCGGCTCCGACGCTACGCCATGCAGTGCATGTTGCCAGCTGTACCGGGCTTATGCCGGTAAGCCCCGTCCCCATCGCGGTAAGCCCCGCCTCCGGCTCCGACGCTATGCCATGCAGTGCATGTTGCCAGCTGTAAAGGGGTTATGCCGGTAAGCCCCGCCCCCATCGCGGTAAGCCCCGCCTCCGGCTCCGACGCTATGCCATGCAGTGCATGTTGCCAGCTGTACCGGGCTTATGCCGGTAAGCCCCGCCCCCATCGCGGTAAGCCCCGCCTCCGGCTCCGACGCTATGCCATGCAGTGCATGTTTCGAGCTGTACCGGGCTTATGCCGGTAAGCCCCGCCCCCGGCTCCGGCGCTATGCCACGCAGTGCATGTTGCCAGCTGTACCGGGCTTATGCCGGTAAGCCCCGCCCCCATCGCGGTTAGACCCGCCTCCGGCTCCGACGCTATGCCATGCAGTGCATGTTGCCAGCTGTACCGAGCTTATGCCTGTAAGCCCCGCCCCCATCGCGGTAAGCCCCGCCTCCGGCTCCGACGCTATGCCATGCAGTGCATGTTGCCAGCTGTACCGGGCTTATGCCGGTAAGCCCCGCCCCCATCGCGGTAAGCCCCGCCCCGGCTCCGACGCTATGCCATGCACTTTATGTTGCCAACTGTATCGGCTTAAGCCGGTAAGCCCCGCACCCATTGCGGGGGCTTGTTTAAAAATACAAATGGCAGTGCAATGCCATGAGAAATAACAGCGGCCCCAGCGCGAAAAGAAAAAAAGTGTTGCGTCTGCTGAAGGGGTGGCAGTAAGCATTGCATGTTGCCAACAGTACCGGGCTTAAGCCGGTAGGCCCCGCCCCCTGCGCCAACTAAATGCTATGCAATCCTCTGTAATCCAATATATATATACATATTTTGTTTGTTTTTGGAAGGAAACCGGAGTACCCAGACGAAACCTACACAAACACAGAGAACATTCAAACTCTTCGCAGATGTTGCCCTTAGTGAGATTTGAACCCAGGACCACAGCGCTGCAAGGTTAGTGTGCTAACCACTGAGCCACCGTGCTGCCTCTACAGAAATGTCATTTGAATGGGGGAATGTGTAAAAAAAATGGGGTTGCTATGCCATGAGAAGCAACAGCCGACCAAGCGCCAAAGGAAATGAAGTGTTGCGTCTGCTGAAGAGGTGGCAGATAGCATTGCATGTTGCCATAGTTGCAAACTTTATCGGGCATGACGCGGTAAGCCCCGCCCCCCGGCTCCGACGCTATGCCATGCAGTGCATGTTGCCAGCTGTACCGGGCTTTTGCCGGTAAGCCCCGCCCCCATCGCGGTAAGCCCCGCCTCCGGCTCCGACGCCATGCCATGCAGTGCATGTTGCCAGCTGTACCATGCTTATGCCGGTAAGCCCCGCCCCCATCGCGGTAAGCCCCGCCTCCGGGTCCTACGCCATGCCATGCAGTGCATGTTGCCAGCTGTACCGGGCTTATGCCGGTAAGCCCCGCCCCCATCGCGGTAAGCCCCGCCTCCGGCTCCGACGCCATGCCATGCAGTGCATGTTGCCAGCTGTACCGGGCTTATGCCGGTAAGCCCCGCCCCCATCGCGGTAAGCCCCGCCTCCGGCTCCGACGCTACGCCATGCAGTGCATGTTGCCAGCTGTACCGAGCTTATGCCTGTAAGCCCCGCCCCCATCGCGGTAAGCCCCGCCTCCGGCTCCGACGCTATGCCATGCAGTGCATGTTGCCAGCTGTACCGGGCTTATGCCGGTAAGCCCCGCCCCCATCGCGGTAAGCCCCACCCCGGCTCCGACGCTATGCCATGCACTTTATGTTGCCAACTGTATCGGCTTAAGCCGGTAAGCCCCGCACCCATTGCGGGGGCTTGTTTAAAAATACAAATGGCAGTGCAATGCCATGAGAAATAACAGCGGCCCCAGCGCGAAAAGAAAAAAAGTGTTGCGTCTGCTGAAGGGGTGGCAGTAAGCATTGCATGTTGCCAACAGTACAGGGCTTAAGCCGGTAAGCCCCGCCCCCTGCGCCAACTAAATGCTATGCAATCCTCTGTAATCCAATATACATATTTTGTTTGTTTTTGGAAGGAAACCGGAGTACCCAGACGAAACCTACACAAACACAGAGAACATTCAAACTCTTCGCAGATGTTGCCCTTAGTGGGATTTGAACCCAGGACCACAGCGCTGCAAGGTTAGTGTGCTAACCACTGAGCCACCATGCTGCCTCTACAGAAATGTCATTTGAATGGGGGAATGTGTAAAAAAAATGGGGTTGCTATGCCATGAGAAGCAACAGCCGACCAAGCGCCAAAGGAAATGAAGTGTTGCGTCTGCTGAAGAGGTGGCAGATAGCACTGCATGTTGCCATAGTTGCAAACTTTATCGGGCATGACGCGGTAAGCCCCGCGTCCCCGCGCCGACGCTATGCAATGCAGTATGCAGTACCGGGCTTCAGCCGGTAAGCCCCGCCCCCATCGCGGTAAGCCCCGCCTCCGGCTCTGACGCTATGCCATGCAGTGCATGTTGCCAGCTGTACCGGGCTTATGCCGGTAAGCCCCGCCCCCATCGCGGTAAGCCCCGCCTCCGGCTCCGACGCTATGCCATGCAGTGCATGTTGCCAGCTGTACCGGGCTTATGCCGGTAAGCCCCGCCCCCGGCTCCGACGCTATGCCACGCAGTGCATGTTGCCAGCTGTACCGGGCTTATGCCGGTAAGCCCCGCCCCCATCGCGGTAAGCCCCGCCTTCGGCTTCGACGCTATGCCATGCAGTGCATGTTGCCAGCTGTACCGGGCTTATGCCGGTAAGCCCCGCCCCCATCGCGGTAAGCCGGTAAGCTTAAGCCGGTAAGCCCCGCCCCCATTGCGGGGGGCTTGTTTAAAAATACAAATGGCAGTACAATGCCATGAGAAGTAACAGCGGCCCCAGCGCCGAAAGAAAAAAAGTGTTGCGTCTGCTGAAGAGGTAGCAGTAAGCATTGCATGTTGCCAACAGTACCGGGCTTAAGCTGGTAGGCCCCGCCCCCTGCGCCAACACAATGCTATGCAATCCTCTGTAATCCAATATATATATATATATATATTTTATGCTTGTTTTTGGAAGGAAACCGGAGTACCCAGACGAAACCTACACAAACACAGAGAACATTCAAACTCTTCGCAGATGTTTCCCTTAGTGGGATTTGAACCCAGGACCACAGCGCTGCAAGGCTAGTGTGCTAACCACTGAGCCACCGTGCTGCCTCTTCAGAAATGTCATTTGAATGGGGGAATGTGTAAAAAAAATGGGGTTGCTATGCCATGAGAAGCAACAGCCGACCAAGCGCCAAAGGAAATGAAGTGTTGCGTCTGCTGAAGAGGTGGCAGATAGCATTGCATGTTGCCATAGTTGCAAACTTTATCGGGCATGACGCGGTAAGCCCCGCCCCCCCGGCTCCGACGCTATGCCATGCAGTGCATGTTGCCAGCTGTACCGGGTTTATGCCGGTAAGCCCCGCCCCCATCGCGGTAAGCCCCGCCTCCGGCTCCGACGCCATGCCATGCAGTGCATGTTGCCAGCTGTACCGGGCTTATGCCGGTAAGCCCCGCCCCCATCGCGGTAAGCCCCGCCTCCGGCTCCGACGCCATGCCATTCAGTGCATGTTGCCAGCTGTACCGGGCTTATGCCGGTAAGCCCCGCCCCCATCGCGGTAAGCCCCGCCTCCGGCTCCGACGCTACGCCATGCAGTGCATGTTGCCAGCTGTACCGGGCTTATGCCGGTAAGCCCCGTCCCCATCGCGGTAAGCCCCGCCTCCGGCTCCGACGCTATGCCATGCAGTGCATGTTGCCAGCTGTACCGGGCTTATGCCGGTAAGCCCCGCCCCCATCGCGGTAAGCCCCGCCTTCGGCTCCGACGCTATGCCATGCAGTGCATGTTGCCAGCTGTACCGGGCTAATGCCGGTAAGCCCCGCCCCCATCGCGGTAAGCCCCGCCTACTGCTCCGACGCTATGCCATGCAGTGCATGTTTCCAGCTGTACCGGGCTTATGCCGGTAAGCCCCGCCCCCGGCTCCGACGCTATGCCACGCAGTGCATGTTGCCAGCTGTACCGGGCTTATGCCGGTAAGCCCCGCCCCCATCGCGGTAAGCCCCGCCTCCGGCTCCGACGCTATGCCATGCAGTGCATGTTGCCAGCTGTACCGAGCTTATGCCTGTAAGCCCCGCCCCCATCGCGGTAAGCCCCGCCTCCGGCTCCGACGCTATGCCATGCAGTGCATGTTGCCAG
This sequence comes from Dendropsophus ebraccatus, assembly GCF_027789765.1. Lineage (NCBI taxonomy): Eukaryota > Metazoa > Chordata > Amphibia > Anura > Hylidae > Dendropsophus > Dendropsophus ebraccatus. The sequence continues at coordinate 16,493 of NW_027208434.1, read as the reverse complement.
CTGTACCGGGCTTATGCCGGTAAGCCCCGCCCCCATCGTGGTAAGCCCCGCCCCGGCTCCGACGCTATGCCATGCACTTTATGTTGCCAACTGTATCGGCTTAAGCCGGTAAGCCCCGCACCCATTGCGGGGGCTTGTTTAAAAATACAAATGGCAGTGCAATGCCATGAGAAATAACAGCGGCCCCAGCGCGAAAAGAAAAAAAGTGTTGCGTCTGCTGAAGGGGTGGCAGTAAGCATTGCATGTTGCCAACAGTACCGGGCTTAAGCCGGTAGGCCCCGCCCCCTGCGCCAACTAAATGCTATGCAATCCTCTGTAATCCAATATATATATACATATTTTGTTTGTTTTTGGAAGGAAACCGGAGTACCCAGACGAAACCTACACAATCACAGAGAACATTCAAACTCTTCGCAGATGTTGCCCTTAGTGGGATTTGAACCCAGGACCACAGCGCTGCAAGGTTAGTGTGCTAACCACTGAGCCACCGTGCTGCCTCTACAGAAATGTCATTTGAATGGGGGAATGTGTAAAAAAAATGGGGTTGCTATGCCATGAGAAGCAACAGCCGACCAAGCGCCAAAGGAAATGAAGTGTTGCGTCTGCTGAAGAGGTGGCAGATAGCATTGCATGTTGCCATAGTTGCAAACTTTATCGGGCATGACGCGGTAAGCCCCGCCCCCCAGCTCCGACGCTATGCCATGCAGTGCATGTTGCCAGCTGTACCGGGCTTTTGCCGGTAAGCCCCGCCCCCATCGCGGTAAGCCCCGCCTCCGGCTCCGACGCCATGCCATGCAGTGCATGTTGCCAGCTGTACCGGGCTTATGCCGGTAAGCCCCGCCCCCATCGCGGTAAGCCCCGCCTCCGGGTCCTACGCCATGCCATGCAGTGCATGTTGCCAGCTGTACCGGGCTTATGCCGGTAAGCCCCGCCCCCATCGCGATAAGCCCCGCCTCCGGCTCCGACGCCATGCCATGCAGTTCATGTTGCCAGCTGTACCGGGCTTATGCCGGTAAGCCCCTCCCCCATCGCGGTAAGCCCCGCCTCCGGCTCCGACGCTACGCCATGCAGTGCATGTTGCCAGCTGTACCGAGCTTATGCCTGTAAGCCCCGCCCCCATCGCGGTAAGCCCCGCCTCCGGCTCCGACGCTATGCCATGCAGTGCATGTTGCCAGCTGTACCGGGCTTATGCCGCTAAGCCCCGCCCCCATCGCGGTAAGCCCCGCCCCGGCTCCGACGCTATGCCATGCACTTTATGTTGCCAACTGTATCGGCTTAAGCCGGTAAGCCCCGCACCCATTGCGGGGGCTTGTTTAAAAATACAAATGGCAGTGCAATGCCATGAGAAATAACAGCGTCCCCAGCGCCAAAAGAAAAAAAGTGTTGCGTCTGCTGAAGGAGTGGCAGTAAGCATTGCATGTTGCCAACAGTACCGGGCTTAAGCCGGAGTACCCAGACGAAACCTACACAATCACAGAGAACATTCAAACTCTTAGCAGATGTTGCCCTTAGTGGGATTTGAACCCAGGACCACAGCGCTGCAAGGCTTAGTGTGCTAACCACTGAGCCACCGTGCTGCCTCTACAGAAATGTCATTTGAATGGGGGAATGTGTAAAAAAAAATGGGGTTGCTATGCCATGAGAAGCAACAGCCGACCAAGCGCCAAAGGAAATGAAGTGTTGCGTCTGCTGAAGAGGTGGCAGATAGCATTGCATGTTGCCATAGTTGCAAACTTTATCGGGCATGACGCGGTAAGCCCCGCCCCCCCGGCTCCGACGCTATGCCATGCAGTGCATGTTGCCAGCTGTACCGGGCTTATGCCGGTAAGCCCCGCCCCCATCGCGGTAAGCCCCGCCTCCGGCTCCGACGCCTATGCCATGCAGTGCATGTTGCCAGCTGTACCGGGCTTATGCCGGTAAGCCCCGCCCCCATCGCGGTAAGCCCCGCCTCCGGCTCCGACGCCATGCCATGCAGTGCATGTTGCCAGCTGTACCGGGCTTATGCCGGTAAGCCCCGCCCCCATCGCGGTAAGCCCCGCCTCCGGCTCCGACGCTACGCCATGCAGTGCATGTTGCCAGCTGTACCGGGCTTATGCCGGTAAGCCTCGTCCCCATCGCGGTAAGCCCCGCCTCCGGCTCCGACGCTATGCCATGCAGTGCATGTTGCCAGCTGTACCGGGCTTATGCCGGTAAGCCCCGCCCCCATCGCGGTAAGCCCCGCCTTCGGCTCCGACGCTATGCCATGCAGTGCATGTTGCCAGCTGTACCGGGCTTATGCCGGTAAGCCCCGCCCCCGGCTCCTACGCTATGCCACGCAGTGCATGTTGCCAGCTGTACCGGGCTTATGCCGGTAAGCCCCGCCCCCATCGCGGTAAGCCCCACCCCGGCTCCGACGCTATGCCATGCACTTTATGTTGCCAACTGTATCGGCTTAAGCCGGTAAGCCCCGCACCCATTGCGGGGGCTTGTTTAAAAATACAAATGGCAGTGCAATGCCATGAGAAATAACAGCGGCCCCAGCGCCGAAAAGAAAAAAAGTGTTGCGTCTGCTGAAGAGGGTGGCAGTAAGCATTGCATGTTGCCAACAGTACCGGGCTTAAGCTGGTAGGCCCCGCCCCCTGCGCCAACACAATGCTATGCAATCCTCTGTAATCCAATATATATATATATATATTTTATGCTTGTTTTTGGAAGGAAACCGGAGTACCCAGACGAAACCTACACAAACACAGAGAACATTCAAACTCTTCGCAGATGTTTCCCTTAGTGGGATTTGAACCCAGGACCACAGCGCTGCAAGGCTAGTGTGCTAACCACTGAGCCACCGTGCTGCCTCTTCAGAAATGTCATTTGAATGGGGGAATGTGTAAAAAAAATGGGGTTGCTATGCCATGAGAAGCAACAGCCGACCAAGCGCCAAAGGAAATGAAGTGTTGCGTCTGCTGAAGAGGTGGCAGATAGCATTGCATGTTGCCATAGTTGCAAACTTTATCGGGCATGACGCGGTAAGCCCCGCCCCCCCGGCTCCGACGCTATGCCATGCAGTGCATGTTGCCAGCTGTACCGGGTTTATGCCGGTAAGCCCCGCCCCCATCGCGGTAAGCCCCGCCTCCGGCTCCGACGCCATGCCATGCAGTGCATGTTGCCAGCTGTACCGGGCTTATGCCGGTAAGCCCCGCCCCCATCGCGGTAAGCCCCGCCTCCGGCTCCGACGCCATGCCATTCAGTGCATGTTGCCAGCTGTACCGGGCTTATGCCGGTAAGCCCCGCCCCCATCGCGGTAAGCCCCGCCTCCGGCTCCGACGCTACGCCATGCAGTGCATGTTGCCAGCTGTACCGGGCTTATGCCGGTAAGCCCCGTCCCCATCGCGGTAAGCCCCGCCTCCGGCTCCGACGCTATGCCATGCAGTGCATGTTGCCAGCTGTACCGGGCTTATGCCGGTAAGCCCCGCCCCCATCGCGGTAAGCCCCGCCTCCGGCTCCGACGCTATGCCATGCAGTGCATGTTGCCAGCTGTACCGGGCTAAGGCCGGTAAGCCCCGCCCCCATCGCGGTAAGCCCCGCCTACTGCTCCGACGCTATGCCATGCAGTGCATGTTTCCAGCTGTACCGGGCTTATGCCGGTAAGCCCCGCCCCCGGCTCCGACGCTATGCCACGCAGTGCATGTTGCCAGCTGTACCGGGCTTATGCCGGTAAGCCCCGCCCCCATCGCGGTAAGCCCCGCCTCCGGCTCCGACGCTATGCCATGCAGTGCATGTTGCCAGCTGTACCGAGCTTATGCCTGTAAGCCCCGCCCCCATCGCGGTAAGCCCCGCCTCCGGCTCCGACGCTATGCCATGCAGTGCATGTTGCCAGCTGTACCGGGCTTATGCCGGTAAGCCCCGCCCCCATCGTGGTAAGCCCCGCCCCGGCTCCGACGCTATGCCATGCACTTTATGTTGCCAACTGTATCGGCTTAAGCCGGTAAGCCCCGCACCCATTGCGGGGGCTTGTTTAAAAATACAAATGGCAGTGCAATGCCATGAGAAATAACAGCGGCCCCAGCGCGAAAAGAAAAAAAGTGTTGCGTCTGCTGAAGGGGTGGCAGTAAGCATTGCATGTTGCCAACAGTACCGGGCTTAAGCCGGTAGGCCCCGCCCCCTGCGCCAACTAAATGCTATGCAATCCTCTGTAATCCAATATATATATACATATTTTGTTTGTTTTTGGAAGGAAACCGGAGTACCCAGACGAAACCTACACAATCACAGAGAACATTCAAACTCTTCGCAGATGTTGCCCTTAGTGGGATTTGAACCCAGGACCACAGCGCTGCAAGGTTAGTGTGCTAACCACTGAGCCACCGTGCTGCCTCTACAGAAATGTCATTTGAATGGGGGAATGTGTAAAAAAAATGGGGTTGCTATGCCATGAGAAGCAACAGCCGACCAAGCGCCAAAGGAAATGAAGTGTTGCGTCTGCTGAAGAGGTGGCAGATAGCATTGCATGTTGCCATAGTTGCAAACTTTATCGGGCATGACGCGGTAAGCCCCGCCCCCCAGCTCCGACGCTATGCCATGCAGTGCATGTTGCCAGCTGTACCGGGCTTTTGCCGGTAAGCCCCGCCCCCATCGCGGTAAGCCCCGCCTCCGGCTCCGACGCCATGCCATGCAGTGCATGTTGCCAGCTGTACCGGGCTTATGCCGGTAAGCCCCGCCCCCATCGCGGTAAGCCCCGCCTCCGGGTCCTACGCCATGCCATGCAGTGCATGTTGCCAGCTGTACCGGGCTTATGCCGGTAAGCCCCGCCCCCATCGCGATAAGCCCCGCCTCCGGCTCCGACGCCATGCCATGCAGTTCATGTTGCCAGCTGTACCGGGCTTATGCCGGTAAGCCCCGCCCCCATCGCGGTAAGCCCCGCCTCCGGCTCCGACGCTACGCCATGCAGTGCATGTTGCCAGCTGTACCGAGCTTATGCCTGTAAGCCCCGCCCCCATCGCGGTAAGCCCCGCCTCCGGCTCCGACGCTATGCCATGCAGTGCATGTTGCCAGCTGTACCGGGCTTATGCCGCTAAGCCCCGCCCCCATCGCGGTAAGCCCCGCCCCGGCTCCGACGCTATGCCATGCACTTTATGTTGCCAACTGTATCGGCTTAAGCCGGTAAGCCCCGCACCCATTGCGGGGGCTTGTTTAAAAATACAAATGGCAGTGCAATGCCATGAGAAATAACAGCGTCCCCAGCGCCAAAAGAAAAAAAGTGTTGCGTCTGCTGAAGGAGTGGCAGTAAGCATTGCATGTTGCCAACAGTACCGGGCTTAAGCCGGAGTACCCAGACGAAACCTACACAATCACAGAGAACATTCAAACTCTTTACAGATGTTGCCCTTAGTGGGATTTGAACCCAGGACCACAGCGCTGCAAGGCTAGTGTGCTAACCAATGAGCCACCGTGCTGCCTCTACAGAAATGTCATTTGAATGGGGGAATGTGTAAAAAAAATGGGGTTGCTATGCCATGAGAAGCAACAGCCGACCAAGCGCCAAAGGAAATGAAGTGTTGCGTCTGCTGAAGAGGTGGCAGATAGCATTGCATGTTGCCATAGTTGCAAACTTTATCGGGCATGACGCGGTAAGCCCCGCCCCCCCGGCTCCGACGCTATGCCATGCAGTGCATGTTGCCAGCTGTACCGGGCTTATGCCGGTAAGCCCCGCCCCCATCGCGGTAAGCCCCGCCTCCGGCTCCGACGCCATGCCATGCAGTGCATGTTGCCAGCTGTACCGGGCTTATGCCGGTAAGCCCCGCCCCCATCGCGGTAAGCCCCGCCTCCGGCTCCGACGCTAAGCCATGCAGTGCATGTTGCCAGCTGTACCGGGCTTATGCCGGTAAGCCGCGCCCCCATCGCGGTAAGCCCCGCCTCCGGCTCCGACGCTACGCCATGCAGTGCATGTTGCCAGCTGTACCGGGCTTATGCCGGTAAGCCTCGTCCCCATCGCGGTAAGCCCCGCCTCCGGCTCCGACGCTATGCCATGCAGTGCATGTTGCCAGCTGTACCGGGCTTATGCCGGTAAGCCCCGCCCCCATCGCGGTAAGCCCCGCCTTCGGCTCCGACGCTATGCCATGCAGTGCATGTTGCCAGCTGTACCGGGCTTATGCCGGTAAGCCCCGCCCCCGGCTCCTACGCTATGCCACGCAGTGCATGTTGCCAGCTGTACCGGGCTTATGCCGGTAAGCCCCGCCCCCATCGCGGTAAGCCCCACCCCGGCTCCGACGCTATGCCATGCACTTTATGTTGCCAACTGTATCGGCTTAAGCCGGTAAGCCCCGCACCCATTGCGGGGGCTTGTTTAAAAATACAAATGGCAGTGCAATGCCATGAGAAATAACAGCGGCCCCAGCGCGAAAAGAAAAAAAGTGTTGCGTCTGCTGAAGGGGTGGCAGTAAGCATTGCATGTTGCCAACAGTACCGGGCTTAAGCCGGTAAGCCCCGCCCCCTGCGCCAACTAAATGCTATGCAATCCTCTGTAATCCAATATATACATATTTTGTTTGTTTTTGGAAGGAAACCGGAGTACCCAGACGAAACCTACACAAACACAGAGAACATTCAAACTCTTCGCAGATGTTGCCCTTAGTGGGATTTGAACCCAGGACCACAGCGCTGCAAGGTTAGTGTGCTAACCACTGAGCCACCGTGCTGCCTCTACAGAAATGTCATTTGAATGGGGGAATGTGTAAAAAAAATGGGGTTGCTATGCCATGAGAAGCAACAGCCGACCAAGCGCCAAAGGAAATGAAGTGTTGCGTCTGCTGAAGAGGAGGCAGATAGCACTGCATGTTGCCGTAGTTGCAAACTTTATCGGGCATGACGCGGTAAGCCCCGCCCCCCGGCTCCGACGCTATGCCATGCAGTGCATGTTGCCAGCTGTACCGGGCTTTTGCCGGTAAGCCCCGCCCCCATCGCGGTAAGCCCCGCCTCCGGCTCCGACGCCATGCCATGCAGTGCATGTTGCCAGCTGTACCGGGCTTATGCCGGTAAGCCCCGCCCCCATCGCGGTAAGCCCCGCCTCCGGGTCCTACGCCATGCCATGCAGTGCATGTTGCCAGCAGTACCGGGCTTATGCCGGTAAGCACGGCCCCCATCGCGGTAAGCCCCGCCTCCGGCTCCGACGCCATGCCATGCAGTGCATGTTGCCAGCTGTACCGGGCTTATGCCGGTAAGCCCCGCCCCCATCGCGGTAAGCCCCGCCTCCGGCTCCAACGCTACGCCATGCAGTGCATGTTGCCAGCTGTACCGAGCTTATGCCTGTAAGCCCCGCCCCCATCGCGGTAAGCCCCGCCTCCGGCTCCGACGCTATGCCATGCAGTGCATGTTGCCAGCTGTACCGGGCTTATGCCGCTAAGCCCCGCCCCCATCGCGGTAAGCCCCGCCCCGGCTCCGACGCCATGCCATGCAGTGCATGTTGCCAGCTGTACCGGGCTTATGCCGGTAAGCCCCGCCCCCATCGCGGTAAGCCCCGCCTCCGGCTCCGACGCTACGCCATGCAGTGCATGTTGCCAGCTGTACCGAGCTTATGCCTGTAAGCCCCGCCCCCATCGCGGTAAGCCCCGCCTCCGGCTCCGACGCTATGCCATGCAGTGCATGTTGCCAGCTGTACCGGGCTTATGCCGGTAAGCCCCGCCCCCATCGCGGTAAGCCCCGCCCCGGCTCCGACGCTATGCCATGCACTTTATGTTGCCAACTGTATCGGCTTAAAGGGGTAGTCCACCAAAAAAAAATTTCTTTCAAATCAACTGGTGCCATAAAGTGCCAGAGATTTGTAATTCACTTCTATTAAAAAATCTTAAGTCTTCCAGTACTTATCAGCTGCTGTGTGTCCAGCAGGAAGTGGTGTTTTCTTTCCTGTCTGACCCAGTGCTCTTTGTTGCCTCCTCTGTCCATGTCAGGAACTGTCCAAAGCAGCAGCAAATCCTCATAGAAAACCTCCCCTGCTCTCCAGACTGGAAATAATACAACTTCCTGTTGGGCATACAGCAGCTGATAAGTACTGGAAGACTTAAGATTTTTTAATAGAAGTGAATTACAAATCTCTGGCACTTTATGGCACCAGTTGATTTGAAAGAAATTTTTTTTTTGTGGACTACCCCTTTAAGCCGGTAAACCCCGCACCCATTGCGGGGGCTTGTTTAAAAATACAAATGGCAGTGCAATGCCATGAGAAATAACAGCGGCCCCAGCGCGAAAAGAAAAAAAGTGTTGAGTCTGCTGAAGGAGTGGCAGTAAGCATTGCATGTTGCCAACAGTACCGGGCTTAAACCGGAGTACCCAGACGAAACGTACGCAAACACAGAGAACATTCAAACTCTTTGCAGATGTTGCCCTTAGTGGGATTTGAACCCAGGACCACAGCGCTGCAAGGCTAGTGTGCTAACCACTGAGCCACCGTGCTGCCTCTTCAGAAATGACATGTTGCCAGCTGTACCGGGCTTATGCCGGTAAGCCCCGCCCCCATCGCGGTAAGCCCCGCCTCCGGCTCCGACGCTATGCCATGCACTTTATGTTGCCAACTGTACCAGCTTAAGCCGGTAAGCCCCGCCCCCATTGCGGGGGCTTGTTTAAAAATACAAATGGCAGTACCATGCCATGAGAAGTAACAGCGGCCCCAGCGCCGAAAGAAAAAAAGTGTTGCGTCTGCTGAAGGGGTGGCAGTAAGCATTGCATGTTGCCAACAGTACCGGGCTTAAGCCGGAGTACCCAGACGAAACCTACACAAAGACAGAGAACATTCAAACTCTTTGCAGATGTTGCCCTTAGTGGGATTTGAACCCAGGACCACAGCGCTGCAAGGCTAGTGTGCTAACCACTGAGCCACCGTGCTGCCTCTACAGAAATGTCATTTGAATGGGGGGAGGGGTAAAAAAAATGGGGTTGCTATGCCATGAGAAGCAACAGCCGACCAAGCGCCAAAGGAAATGAAGTGTTGCGTCTGCTGAAGAGGTGGCAGATAGCATTGCATGTTGCCATAGTTGCAAACTTTATCGGGCATGACGCGGTAAGCCCCGCCCCCCCGGCTCCGACGCTATGCCATGCAGTGCATGTTGCCAGCTGTACCGGGCTTATGCCGGTAAGCCCCGCCCCCATCGCGGTAAGCCCCGCCTCCGGCTCCGACGCTATGCCATGCAGTGCATGTTGCCAGCTGTACCGAGCTTATGCCGGTAAGGCCCGCCCCCATCGCGGTAAGCCCCGCCTCCGGCTCCGACGCTATGCCATACAGTGCATGTTGCCAGCTGTACCGGGCTTATGCCGGTAAGCCCCGCCCCCGGCTCCGACGCTATGCCACGCAGTGCATGTTGCCAGCTGTACCGGGCTTATGCCGGTAAGCCCCGCCCCCATCGCGGTAAGCCCCGCCTCGCTCCGACGCTACGCCATGCAGTGCATGTTGCCAGCTGTACCGGGCTTATGCCGGTAAGCCTCGTCCCCATCGCGGTAAGCCCCGCCTCCGGCTCCGACGCTATGCCATGCAGTGCATGTTGCCAGCTGTACCGGGCTTATGCCGGTAAGCCCCGCCCCCATCGCGGTAAGCCCCGCCTTCGGCTCCGACGCTATGCCATGCAGTGCATGTTGCCAGCTGTACCGGGCTTATGCCGGTAAGCCCCGCCCCCGGCTCCTACGCTATGCCACGCAGTGCATGTTGCCAGCTGTACCGGGCTTATGCCGGTAAGCCCCGCCCCCATCGCGGTAAGCCCCACCCCGGCTCCGACGCTATGCCATGCACTTTATGTTGCCAACTGTATCGGCTTAAGCCGGTAAGCCCCGCACCCATTGCGGGGGCTTGTTTAAAAATACAAATGGCAGTGCAATGCCATGAGAAATAACAGCGGCCCCAGCGCGAAAAGAAAAAAAGTGTTGCGTCTGCTGAAGGGGTGGCAGTAAGCATTGCATGTTGCCAACAGTACCGGGCTTATGCCGGTAAGCCCCGCCCCCTGCGCCAACTAAATGCTATGCAATCCTCTGTAATCCAATATATACATATTTTGTTTGTTTTTGGAAGGAAACCGGAGTACCCAGACGAAACCTACACAAACACAGAGAACAATTCAAACTCTTCGCAGATGTTGCCCTTAGTGGGATTTGAACCCAGGACCACAGCGCTGCAAGGTTAGTGTGCTAACCACTGAGCCACCGTGCTGCCTCTACAGAAATGTCATTTGAATGGGGGAATGTGTAAAAAAAATGGGGTTGCTATGCCATGAGAAGCAACAGCCGACCAAGCGCCAAAGGAAATGAAGTGTTGCGTCTGCTGAAGAGGAGGCAGATAGCACTGCATGTTGCCGTAGTTGCAAACTTTATCGGGCATGACGCGGTAAGCCCCGCCCCCCGGCTCCGACGCTATGCCATGCAGTGCATGTTGCCAGCTGTACCGGGCTTTTGCCGGTAAGCCCCGCCCCCATCGCGGTAAGCCCCGCCTCCGGCTCCGACGCCATGCCATGCAGTGCATGTTGCCAGCTGTACCGGGCTTATGCCGGTAAGCCCCGCCCCCATCGCGGTAAGCCCCGCCTCCGGGTCCTACGCCATGCCATGCAGTGCATGTTGCCAGCAGTACCGGGCTTATGCCGGTAAGCACGGCCCCCATCGCGGTAAGCCCCGCCTCCGGCTCCGACGCCATGCCATGCAGTGCATGTTGCCAGCTGTACCGGGCTTATGCCGGTAAGCCCCGCCCCCTTCGCGGTAAGCCCCGCCTCCGGCTCCAACGCTACGCCATGCAGTGCATGTTGCCAGCTGTACCGAGCTTATGCCTGTAAGCCCCGCCCCCATCGCGGTAAGCCCCGCCTCCGGCTCCGACGCTATGCCATGCAGTGCATGTTGCCAGCTGTACCGGGCTTATGCCGCTAAGCCCCGCCCCCATCGCGGTAAGCCCCGCCCCGGCTCCGACGCCATGCCATGCAGTGCATGTTGCCAGCTGTACCGGGCTTATGCCGGTAAGCCCCGCCCCCATCGCGGTAAGCCCCGCCTCCGGCTCCGACGCTACGCCATGCAGTGCATGTTGCCAGCTGTACCGAGCTTATGCCTGTAAGCCCCGCCCCCATCGCGGTAAGCCCCGCCTCCGGCTCCGACGCTATGCCATGCAGTGCATGTTGCCAGCTGTACCGGGCTTATGCCGGTAAGCCCCGCCCCCATCGCGGTAAGCCCCGCCCCGGCTCCGACGCTATGCCATGCACTTTATGTTGCCAACTGTATCGGCTTAAAGGGGTAGTCCACCAAAAAAAAATTTCTTTCAAATCAACTGGTGCCATAAAGTGCCAGAGATTTGTAATTCACTTCTATTAAAAAATCTTAAGTCTTCCAGTACTTATCAGCTGCTGTGTGTCCAGCAGGAAGTGGTGTTTTCTTTCCTGTCTGACCCAGTGCTCTTTGTTGCCTCCTCTGTCCATGTCAGGAACTGTCCAAAGCAGCAGCAAATCCTCATAGAAAACCTCCCCTGCTCTCCAGACTGGAAATAATACAACTTCCTGTTGGGCATACAGCAGCTGATAAGTACTGGAAGACTTAAGATTTTTTAATAGAAGTGAATTACAAATCTCTGGCACTTTATGGCACCAGTTGATTTGAAAGAAATTTTTTTTTTGTGGACTACCCCTTTAAGCCGGTAAACCCCGCACCCATTGCGGGGGCTTGTTTAAAAATACAAATGGCAGTGCAATGCCATGAGAAATAACAGCGGCCCCAGCGCGAAAAGAAAAAAAGTGTTGCGTCTGCTGAAGGAGTGGCAGTAAGCATTGCATGTTGCCAACAGTACCGGGCTTAAACCGGAGTACCCAGACGAAACGTACGCAAACACAGAGAACATTCAAACTCTTTGCAGATGTTGCCCTTAGTGGGATTTGAACAGAGGAACACAGCGCTGCAAGGCTAGTGTGCTAACCACTGAGCCACCGTGCTGCCTCTTCAGAAATGACATGTTGCCAGCTGTACCGGGCTTATGCCGGTAAGCCCCGCCCCCATCGCGGTAAGCCCCGCCTCCGGCTCCGACGCTATGCCATGCACTTTATGTTGCCAACTGTACCAGCTTAAGCCGGTAAGCCCCGCCCCCATTGCGGGGGCTTGTTTAAAAATACAAATGGCAGTACCATGCCATGAGAAGTAACAGCGGCCCCAGCGCCGAAAGAAAAAAAGTGTTGCGTCTGCTGAAGGGGTGGCAGTAAGCATTGCATGTTGCCAACAGTACCGGGCTTAAGCCGGAGTACCCAGACGAAACCTACACAAAGACAGAGAACATTCAAACTCTTTGCAGATGTTGCCCTTAGTGGGATTTGAACCCAGGACCACAGCGCTGCAAGGCTAGTGTGCTAACCACTGAGCCACCGTGCTGCCTCTACAGAAATGTCATTTGAATGGGGGGAGGGGTAAAAAAAATGGGGTTGCTATGCCATGAGAAGCAACAGCCGACCAAGCGCCAAAGGAAATGAAGTGTTGCGTCTGCTGAAGAGGTGGCAGATAGCATTGCATGTTGCCATAGTTGCAAACTTTATCGGGCATGACGCGGTAAGCCCCGCCCCCCCGGCTCCGACGCTATGCCATGCAGTGCATGTTGCCAGCTGTACCGGGCTTATGCCGGTAAGCCCCGCCCCCATCGCGGTAAGCCCCGCCTCCGGCTCCGACGCTATGCCATGCAGTGCATGTTGCCAGCTGTACCGAGCTTATGCCGGTAAGGCCCGCCCCCATCGCGGTAAGCCCCGCCTCCGGCTCCGACGCTATGCCATACAGTGCATGTTGCCAGCTGTACCGGGCTTATGCCGGTAAGCCCCGCCCCCGGCTCCGACGCTATGCCACGCAGTGCATGTTGCCAGCTGTACCGGGCTTATGCCGGTAAGCCCCGCCCCCATCGCGGTAAGCCCCGCCTTCGGCTCCGACGCTATGCCATGCAGTGCATGTTGCCAGCTGTACTGGGCTTATGCCGGTAAGCCCCGCCCCCATCGCGGTAAGCCCCGCCCCGGCTCCGACGCTATGCCATGCACTTTATGTTGCCAACTGTACCGGCTTAAGCAGGTAAGCCCCGCCCCCATTGCGGGGGCTTGTTTAAAAATACAAATGGCAGTACAATGCCATGAGAAGTAACAGCGGCCCCAGCGCCGAAAGAAAAGAAGTGTTGCGTCTGCTGAAGAGGTGGCAGTAAGCATTGCATGTTGCCAACAGTACCGGGCTTAAGCTGGTAGGCCCCGCCCCCTGCGCCAACACAATGCTATGCAATCCTCTGTAATCCAATATATATATATATATTATGTTTGTTTTTGGAAGGAAACCGGAGTACCCAGACGAAACCTACACAAACACAGAGAACATTCAAACTCTTCGCAGATGTTGCCCTTAGTGAGATTTGAACCCAGGACCACAGCGCTGCAAGGTTAGTGTGCTAACCACTGAGCCACCGTGCTGCCTCTACAGAAATGTCATTTGAATGGGGGAATGTGTAAAAAAAAATGGGGTTGCTATGCCATGAGAAGCAACAGCCGACCAAGCGCCAAAGGAAATGAAGTGTTGCGTCTGCTGAAGAGGTGGCAGATAGCATTGCATGTTGCCATAGTTGCAAACTTTATCGGGCATGACGCGGTAAGCCCCGCCCCCCGGCTCCGACGCTATGCCATGCAGTGCATGTTGCCAGCTGTACCGGGCTTTTGCCGGTAAGCCCCGCCCCCATCGCGGTAAGCCCCGCCTCCGGCTCCGACGCCATGCCATGCAGTGCATGTTGCCAGCTGTACCATGCTTATGCCGGTAAGCCCCGCCCCCATCGCGGTAAGCCCCGCCTCCGGGTCCTACGCCATGCCATGCAGTGCATGTTGCCAGCTGTACCGGGCTTATGCCGGTAAGCCCCGCCCCCATCGCGGTAAGCCCCGCCTCCGGCTCCGACGCCATGCCATGCAGTGCATGTTGCCAGCTGTACCGGGCTTATGCCGGTAAGCCCCGCCCCCATCGCGGTAAGCCCCGCCTCCGGCTCCGACGCTACGCCATGCAGTGCATGTTGCCAGCTGTACCGAGCTTATGCCTGTAAGCCCCGCCCCCATCGCGGTAAGCCCCGCCTCCGGCTCCGACGCTATGCCATGCAGTGCATGTTGCCAGCTGTACCGGGCTTATGCCGGTAAGCCCCGCCCCCATCGCGGTAAGCCCCACCCCGGCTCCGACGCTATGCCATGCACTTTATGTTGCCAACTGTATCGGCTTAAGCCGGTAAGCCCCGCACCCATTGCGGGGGCTTGTTTAAAAATACAAATGGCAGTGCAATGCCATGAGAAATAACAGCGGCCCCAGCGCGAAAAGAAAAAAAGTGTTGCGTCTGCTGAAGGGGTGGCAGTAAGCATTGCATGTTGCCAACAGTACAGGGCTTAAGCCGGTAAGCCCCGCCCCCTGCGCCAACTAAATGCTATGCAATCCTCTGTAATCCAATATACATATTTTGTTTGTTTTTGGAAGGAAACCGGAGTACCCAGACGAAACCTACACAAACACAGAGAACATTCAAACTCTTCGCAGATGTTGCCCTTAGTGGGATTTGAACCCAGGACCACAGCGCTGCAAGGTTAGTGTGCTAACCACTGAGCCACCGTGCTGCCTCTACAGAAATGTCATTTGAATGGGGGAATGTGTAAAAAAAATGGGGTTGCTATGCCATGAGAAGCAACAGCCGACCAAGCGCCAAAGGAAATGAAGTGTTGCGTCTGCTGAAGAGGTGGCAGATAGCATTGCATGTTGCCATAGTTGCAAACTTTATCGGGCATGACGCGGTAAGCCCCGCGCCCCCGCGCCGACGCTATGCAATGCAGTATGCAGGTACCGGGCTTCAGCCGGTAAGCCCCGCCCCCATCGCGGTAAGCCCCGCCTCCGGCTCCGACGCTATGCCATGCAGTGCATGTTGCCAGCTGTACCGGGCTTATGCCGGTAAGCCCCGCCCCCATCGCGGTAAGCCCCGCCTCCGGCTCCGACGCTATGCCATGCAGTGCATGTTGCCAGCTGTACCGGGATTATGCCGGTAAGCCCCGCCCCCATCGCGATAAGCCCGCCTCCGGCTCCGACGCCATGCCAGTGCAGTGCATGTTGCCAGCTGTACCGGGCTTTTGCCGGTAAGCCCCGCCCCCATCGCGGTAAGCCCCGCCTCCGGCTCCGACGCTACGCCATGCAGTGCATGTGCCAGCATGTACCTAGCTTATGCCTGTAAGCCCCCCGCCCCCATCGCGGTAAGCCCCCGCCTCCG
The DNA here is from genome assembly GCF_027789765.1 of Dendropsophus ebraccatus. Taxonomy (NCBI): domain Eukaryota; kingdom Metazoa; phylum Chordata; class Amphibia; order Anura; family Hylidae; genus Dendropsophus; species Dendropsophus ebraccatus. Next base: position 1,273 of record NW_027208434.1, on the reverse strand, counting down.
GCTCCGACGCTATGCCATGCAGTGCATGTTGCCAGCTGTACCGGGCTTATGCCGCTAAGCCCCGCCCCCATCGCGGTAAGCCCCGCCCCGGCTCCGACGCTATGCCATGCACTTTATGTTGCCAACTGTATCGGCTTAAGCCGGTAAGCCCCGCACCCATTGCGGGGGCTTGTTTAAAAATACAAATGGCAGTGCAATGCCATGAGAAATAACAGCGGCCCCAGCGCGAAAAGAAAAAAAGTGTTGCGGTCTGCTGAAGGGGGTGGCAGTAAGCATTGCATGTTGCCAACAGTACCGGGCTTAAGCCTGGTAGGCCCCGCCCCCTGCGCCAACTACAATGCTATGCAATCCTCTGTAATCCAATATATATATATATATATTTTATGCTTGTTTTTGGAAGGAAACCGGAGTACCCAGACGAAACCTACACAAACACAGAGAACATTCAAACTCTTCGCAGATGTTTCCCTTAGTGGGATTTGAACCCAGGACCACAGCGCTGCAAGGCTAGTGTGCTAACCACTGAGCCACCGTGCTGCCTCTTCAGAAATGTCATTTGAATGGGGGAATGTGTAAAAAAAATGGGGTTGCTATGCCATGAGAAGCAACAGCCGACCAAGCGCCAAAGGAAATGAAGTGTTGCGTCTGCTGAAGAGGTGGCAGATAGCATTGCATGTTGCCATAGTTGCAAACTTTATCGGGCATGACGCGGTAAGCCCCGCCCCGGCTCCGACGCTATGCCATGCACTGCATGTTGCCAACTGTACCGGGTTTATGCCGGTAAGCCCCGCCCCCATCGCGGTAAGCCCCGCCTCCGGCTCCGACGCCATGCCATGCAGTGCATGTTGCCAGCTGTACCGGGCTTATGCCGGTAAGCCCCGCCCCCATCGCGGTAAGCCCCGCCTCCGGCTCCGACGCCATGCCATTCAGTGCATGTTGCCAGCTGTACCGGGCTTATGCCGGTAAGCCCCGCCCCCATCGCGGTAAGCCCCGCCTCCGGCTCCGACGCTACGCCATGCAGTGCATGTTGCCAGCTGTACCGGGCTTATGCCGGTAAGCCCCGTCCCCATCGCGGTAAGCCCCCGCCTCCGGCTCCGACGCTATGCCATGCAGTGCATGTTGCCAGCTGTACCGGGCTTATGCCGGTAAGCCCCGCCCCCATCGCGGTAAGCCCCGCCTTCGGCTCCGACGCTATGCCATGCAGTGCATGTTGCCAGCTGTACCGGGCTAATGCCGGTAAGCCCCGCCCCCATCGCGGTAAGCCCCGCCTACG
>NW_027208433.1:0-60610 GCF_027789765.1 Dendropsophus ebraccatus | reverse complement strand
TGTGCACCAAACACCCACAATACCCCCCCAGCCCTCCCCCCATAATAAAAATGCATTACATTCCCCATACACAATAAAAAGTTACACAAAAAAGATCAAAACACAAATCCTATACATATTTAGTATCGCCATGTCCGTAACGACCCAATCTATAAAATGATATCAATAATTATACCGCACGACACGCGCTGTAAAAAATAAATAAATAAAACAGTACCAGAATAGCTGTATTTTATCAATCCACTTTAGAAAATATGTCATAAAAGAGATCAAAAAGTCATATACATATAAAACTTGATATCAATAGAAACTACAGATCTTCCCGCAAAAAATAAGCACCAAACCAGCTCTATCGCGTAAAAGATGAGAACGCTATGGATCTTGCAATGCGGCAACAGTTTTTGTGGGTTTTTGTTAGGAAGATAGTTTCTATTGCGCCAAAGTGATAAAAGTTAAAAAAAACCTACACAAATGTGGTATCGCCGTAACCGGAGTGACCCAGAGAATACATGTATTATATTATTAGTGACCGCCGATACAGATTTTTACGGCGATCACTAATGGGCTCTATTCTGCTGCCATCAGCTCTTTATGGCGATGGTGTAGAATAGTGCAGCGGCGCCGGTAATGCCCGCAGCCCCCTCCTCTCAGCTACCGGAGGTCGCTGAGAAGTTGGGGCAGAGTGTGGGCTCAGTCCCGGCCAGTCACCTCAACGGAGATCGCCGTTATTAACAGTATAACGGCGGCAACCGGTAATGGGCAATGCCAGCGCAGCTGAACGCTTTCATCTCTTCTCACCGTGAATCCACGGTGAGAGGAGATGAAAACATGTCCCCCCCTGTCCCCAGAATTAACCCTAGTGACCTGGTCACTGACCCTCCCCTCCCTGGGCGGCCATCTGATCAAAGATGGCCGCCTCCATGACTCTGTTCACAGTGATAGTTTTCTAGAAATGATCAAAGCTCCATTCTCTCCACCACCGGAGGTGACAGAGAGCATGGGGCAATGATCGGGGACCACCCGGTGTGGTCCCAGTACAAGTGATCAGCGGTATATACTATATACCGCTGATCGCTTGTTCCAAATGGTGCCAGCACTTTTTTACCCCTGTCACCAAAGTCAAGTGCCCCGGATTACCCGTAACCACACCAGATTACCTGTAATCACCCCAGATTACCTGTAACCACCCCAGATTACCCGTAACCCCCCTAGATTGCCTGTGACCAAACCAGATAGCACGTAACGACCCCAGACAGCCCGTAACCATCGCAGACAGCCCGTAACCATCCCAGATTGGCACAGACTGCACGTAGCTACCCCAAATTACCTGTAACCACCCCAGTTTGCTCGCAACCACCCCAAATTGCTCACAACCACCCCAGATTGCCTTTCACCTCCCCAGATTGCCAGTCACCAACCCAGATAGCCAGTGAACACCACCAAATTGCCTGTCACCACCCCAGATAGCCAGTGAACACCCCCAAATTGCCAATCACCACCCCAGATAGCCAATAAACACCCCCAGATTGCCCGTAACCACCCCATATAGCCAGTAAACACCCCCAGATTGCCTATAACCACCCCAGATTGCCCATAACCACCCCAGATTGCCTGTATCCACCCCCGATTGGCACAGACTGCTCGTAACCACCCGAGATTGCCCATAACCACACCAGATTGCCTGTCACCACCCCAGATAGCCAGTTAATACCCCGAGATTGTCCATTACCCCCCAGATAGCCAGTAAACACTCCTTCTCTTTCTCCCCTGTTCCTAGTGAAATTGAGAAATTTCAAACTAAACAAACATGTTATTGGAAAAATTATTTTTTTTTCATTTTTACGGTCTATTTTGAATACTTTCCTCCAATACCTGGGGGGTTAAAATGCTCACCACACCCCAAGAGGAATTCTTTGAGGGGTGCACTTTCCCAAATGGGGTGACTTTTGGGGGGTTCTATTCTGCGGACACTACAGGGGCACTGCAAACGTACCTGGCGCTCAGAAACTTCTTCAGAAAAATCGGCACTGAAAATGCTAATTGGCGCTCCCTTCCTTCTGAGGCCTGTTGTGTCCCCATACAGTGGTTAATGCCCACGTATCGGGTATCATTGTACTCAGGAGAACCTGCGTTACATATATTGGGGTCAGTTTTCTCCCCAGTTCCTCGTGAAATTGAGAAATTTCAAACTAAACAAACATATTATTGGAAAAATTCTATTTTTTCATTTTTACTGTCTTCTTTTGAATACTTTCCTCCAATACCTGTGGGATCAAAATGGTCACCACACCCCAAGATGAATTCTTTGAGGGGTGTACTTTCCAAAATGGGGTGACTTTTGGGGGAGTTCTATTCTTTAGACATTACAGGTGCACTGCAAACGCACTTGGCACTCAGAAACTTCTTCAGCAAAATCTGAACTGGAAATGCTAATAGGCGCTCCTTCCCTTCTGAGGCCTGCTGTGTGCCCATACAGTGGGTTATGCCGCGTATGGGGTACCGTTCTACTCAGGAGAACCTGCGTTACATATATTGGGGTGAGTTTTTTCCTCTGTTCCTTGTGAAATTTTGAAATTTCAAACTAAACAAACATATTATTGGAAAAATTCTATTTTTTTCATTTTTACTGTCTTTTTTTGAATACTTTCCTCTAACACCTGTGGGGTCAAAATGGTCACCATACCGCAAGATGAATTCTTTGAGGGGTGTACTTTCCAAAATGTGGTGAATTTTGGGGGAGTTCTATTCTGCAGACATTACAGGGGCTCTGCAAACGCACCTGGCGCTCAGAAACTTCTAATAGGCTAATAGGCGCTCCTTCCCTTCTGAGCCCTGCTGTGTGCCCATACAGTGGTTTATGCCCACATATGGGGTACCGTTGTACTCAGGAGAACCTGCGTTACAAAATTTAGGGTACATTTTCTCTCATGTATATTATGAAAATGGGATACTTTAATTTTAACAAATATATTATTGGAAAATTTCTATTTTCCATTTTTTTTTAGCCTAATTGTGAATACTTTCCTCCAGCCCCTGTAGGGTTAAAATGCTCATTATACCCCTAGATTAATTCCTTCGGGTGTTTAGTTTCCAAAATGGGGTCATTTATGGGGGTTTCAAGTATACAAGCCTCCTAAACACACTTAGGGTATAAACCCACACACCGTATAAGCAGCGTATTTACTGCTGCGATACGCAGCAAATACGCAGCAAACACGCAGCAAATACGCAGCAAAAACGCAGCAGATTATATCTAAATAACTGAACACAGCATCAAATCTGTACCAACAAATCTGCTGCGTATTTGCTGCGTATTTGTTGCGTATCTGCTGTGTATACGGTGTGTGGGTTTGTACCCTTAAAAAAAGAACTGGTCCCTAAACAAATTCGTTTTGGAAATTTCATGAAAAATTGGTCATTTGCTGATACATTTCTAAGCCCCGTAACACCCAAGAAAAGTAAAATATGTTTACAAAATTATGCCAGAATAAAGAGGACATATTGGTAATGTGACCTAGTAACTAATTTATGTGATACGACTTTCTTTTTTTAAAAGCAGAGAATTTCAACGTTTGTAAAGTGCAAATTTTTCAAATTTTTCATGATATTTTTATGTTTTTCACAAAAAACACAAAAGATAGTGACCAAATTTTGCCACTAATATAAAGTACCATATGTTACAAAAAAAACTATCTCAGAATTGCTAGCATATGTTAAAGCATCACTGAGCTATAAGCGCATAAAGTGAGACAGGTCAGATTTTGAAAAATGAGCCTGGTCATTAAGGTCCAAATAGGCTTGGTCCCTAAGGGGTTAAAGGGAACCTGTCACCCTGTGGCCCCAGGCAGCAGCGGACATACCCTGCAATAAAGCTCAATATACATACCACATCGGTCCCGGTCCCGTCCCAGATCCCACTGTTCACCCGGAGAAATCGCCAATTCTTCTTCTCGCGCCCATTATGGTAATGAGCGCTGCCGGGCCCAAAGTCCAGCCTTCTTCATGCCTCCGACACTTGATTGACGCCGGTCTTCTTCCTCCTTGTCTTCTGTCTTCTCGCCAGATCCCGCACAGGCAACATGACGGACGTTCTCTGCGAATGCGCAGTTCACAATTGAAGCCGCTTCACAGCTTCACTGTTTACCATGCATGCGCAGAAGAAGTGATGACGCCTGCGCGGGAATTCGCGAGAAGACTGAAGTCAATCAAGTTCCAGGAGGCGTGGATGGGCGGCAAACGAGAAGAGAAACTCAGGAATAAGCTGGACTCATCTGTCGATTCCTATGGACATTGGACTAATCTCGGCTCATTACCATAATGGGCGCAAGAAGAAGATTCAGCGATTTCTCCGGGTGAACAGCGCGATCCGGGATGGGACCAAGACCGATGTGGTAAGTATATTGAGCTTTATTGCAGGGTATGTCCGGTGCTGCCTGGGGCCACAGGGTGACAGGTTCCCTTTAAAAAAAACACATCCATTTCAATCCTTTTTTTTTACAATGAAATTCAATGGAAAAACGGATCCAAACGGAAGACACTAAATTGCATCCGTTTTTGCATCCGTTTTTTAACATAACAAGAGCATTTACCTTGTATTCTGACATTAATAGCATATCTTGCCATAGTTACCTTCACTTAAGTGTTCACTGCCCTTCTTTTCAAGGCTTTCTCCCTGATCCATGAGGAGTTGATCTGTACAATGATTGGATCTGATACGCTTTATAATCAATGTTTGTTACCATTACCACAGTACTATGACTAAGAACCATTCAGTGTAGTAATTCTATGGTTGATTTCTTTGGATTTTACTAGGATGAAATTAAGCAGCTACATGAGTTTATTGGACCCTAAAACCTGCTACTTCTCAACAAACTGCATCAAATGTCAATTACAGGGGACTTAATTTTCCAGACAATGTAGCATTATTGCTCATGCAGTAATTTACTATAGTGTCCAGATCTTTCACCATAGCGGAGGTAAAGTTGGCCTTTTGGCTCATGTTTGGTTCATTTTTTAAGTCCTTTTGTCTAACTTTACACCATCTGTTGGTTAGCTTATTTATTGCTGGACCCTTACACCAAAAGTGTGGCACAATGGGGGAGATTTATCAAACGTGGTGTAAAGTGAAACTGGGTCAGTTGCCCCTGGCAACCAATCAGATTCCACTTTTCATTTCTCTTTACACCATGTTTGATGCATCTCCCTCAGTGTGTCTATACAATAATTTTTATTGTTTTTGTTTTACCATTTTCACTGTGCAGTAGGATAAATAAAATTATGAAACAATGCTATTGTTATGTACAGTATGTGGTATTGTTCAGGTCTGGTGTGGCGGTTTTACCCAGTCACAGTATGGTGTATTGGTCAGGTATGGTATGGGTGTTATCCAGTCACAGTATGGTGGTATTGTTCAGGTCTGGTGTGGCGGTGTTAAATGTGACACCTGGATCTATTACCTACGAATCTACCAATCCTGTGGTGAGAATTCCTTCAGACAATATGCAGACAATAAGCAGTTAAAAACCATGAAAACCATGATTCAGACAATCTTTCTACATGTGGCCAAAACTGCGCTCCCATTTCTTCCCTAGTAGTCAGGTGCTGTTACCAGGATTATTGACCATACGCCTATTGGTTACCTCATGAGGGTCTGGTTTCAGCTGCATGTGGGGACATACAGTAAATGTGGGAATGCGGCCTGAGACCGATCAGATATCAATATGATGTTCAGAAACTAGAAAGTAATTATGCCAATTGGTGAGAGAAGATGTGGCGTCTTCAGGTTTAGTGCCTAGGGCAGCAGTAGCTGTTAATACGGTCCTGCCTGGATGGAATACAGGGACAGATAAGAATACTTGCTGGCCCAATCCTAGTCTGCATCAACAAGGTGACCTTCACTAGGTAAGTGAAACACAGAACGAGACAAGACAGACAAAGAAAATAAAGAATAGTAAGAGGTAAGAAGAACAGGCAATCAGGTCAGAATACCAAGCAATCCAATCCAATACCAAGCAAGCAAGGTTCCAGAGCATAAGTCCTGGTCCAAGGTGTAATTGGACTGGCCCTCTGACATCCAGACCACACAGAACACAGACTAACAGAGAAAGGAGATGAGTGGCAAAGAAACCTGTCCATCACCACTCAATACCATCTGAAGCCTTTCCACAGAGATAACTGGGTACCTCCCTAGCTGCCATGAAGACCCATCCATTAACTTGTAATCTGATACCTTAGCTAGCTACAAGTCTTAACCAGTAAACAATAGTCGTTGCTAAGATGATTTTGAGAGTGGATAACAGTTTAGCAGGAAACGTTTCGAGACGAAATGCTTGATGAAAGGACAAGGAAGCATTTTGTCTGAAAATCTATCCTACTAGTTCTAGACATTTGTGGTATATTAGCAACACTTCCATCATTGAATTTGGGATTTATTATGGATACAAACAAGTTACTAAGGGTTTTCTGTAAACACTCACTTACAATTAATTACTGACATTTGGTGGATGTTAATATAGTAGCCAGCTGGTAATTGTCCAATGTGTTGTGTACATAATGCAGAATTAATATACAGTACTTGTTTGAGACAAATCATCCATCACTATGCAAAAGCTGCGGTTTGCTAGAAAGTCTCCCAACAATTGTTAAACAAGCGGACATAAAAGGCACACAACTGGTATGTAAGAAAGCCTGGAAGCATGGATTGAGGATTGGGACTCTAGGCCTAATCATGCTCTCCTCAGTTCAGTGCAGCGTTGGCCTGCTGCTATCAGATAACCGATTGTCTAATCATAGGAAAACAGAATTCATCATCAACTCCCGCTTGCACTACTGCAACAATCCTCTCTCTGGCATTCAATCTAAGGGTCCTATTACACAGGATGATTTTATGTTACATTTTGTATTCATTCATTCTGTATAAATTCTGTATAATAATACTCTACAATACTCGACAAAATAATAATGGCCTCACATGGTTCTCAAAGTAAATGACAAACTCTGCCTCTAGTAGAGGGCATAAACACTTGCCGCTCCCACTCTACAGAGCTTTTCTATCAACATACAGCTATACTATGTTATGGCTAGTGCAGGAAGTAAGTGGGTACAACAATATATGCCAAATTATGATCCATATTATACAGCTATGCACTCATATACACACAAAGGTGGCCATACACATTAGATAAAACTAGTATTTAGCAGATACAACCATACACATTTTAGTCCACATTTGTCAGTTCAAACTGGCCACACATGATCAATGACATCTGGTTACATTTTACCTGACAAGGGAAAGCTTTGCTGAAATAATTCATTTTCATCAACTTTAATCTAAGATTTATAGGCACCTTAAAGGGATTGTCCGGTGGTCGTCCTTTTTAAACATATTGCTGCTGGTGAATATTTATATCATAAAAATCAAAGTCTGTCTGTCTGTCTGTCCCAAATAGACTTCCAAACGCCTGAACCGTTTGACCCCAAATTTGGCACACAGATACATTGGGTGCCCGGGAAGGTTTTAGCGAAGGTCCCGTCCTCGCCAGATGTACAGGAGGGGAGGGAGAGGGGGAAGAGCGCCCCATAGAGATGAATGGGAAAATCTCCTCACTGCAAACACAGGTGATATAATTAGATGCAGCTTTGCCCAGAGAAAACAGAAGTTGGAGCCTTAGCAACCAATAGGATTACTGCTTTCATTTTCACAGGGAGCAATGGTTGCTAGGGAAGCTGCCTCACAACATCCACAGTAATAACTGGTAGACCCCCTACTCCATCTATACAGTACATGTATATACAGGGCCCCCTACTCCATCTATACAGTACATGTATATACAGGACCCCCTACTCCATCTATACAGTACATGTATATACAGGGGCCTCTACTCCATCTATACAGTACATGTATATACAGGACCCCCTACTCCATCTATACAGTACATGTATATACAGGACCCCCTACTCCATCTATACAGTACATGTATATACAGGACCCCCTACTCCATCTATACAGTACATGTATGCATACCTCCCAACTTTTGCTGGAAGGAAAGAGGGACAGTGACGGCAATGGGCCACGCCCCCTATAGCCACGCCCCCATAGCCACACCTCCATAACCGTATCACCTATTACCATTATATAGGAAACAAATTTTACCACCAGATCTTCACCACATAGTGACTTATCCCCCCCTTATACCATTACTACATAACATCCACTATACACAGAGCAGTACTCTCCCTCAGCAGTGACCATATAGCGGTGAGGCTGTACACCTGCTTACCTTATAGGTGATTATATTGCAGTTATTCAGTGACTCACAGGGGACGTCTTCTCTTGTTGATCACTTTTGTGGTTCTTCGCCATCATGCACAGCCATCTTGAAAACCTCTCCGGCCATCTGCGAGACAAACATTTTAGGCTCCTCTCTCCAGTATCATCCTCATCTGCTTCACAGTAACTCTCTGTGCCCCATATGGTACAGACCCCTCTGTGCCTCCATATCCCACTGTAGTAACCCCCATCTCCCCATAGGACACACTGTAGTAGCCCCCATCTCCCCCACACACTGTAGCAATCCCCCCTCTCCCTAGTAAATCCCCCATAGTAATCCCCCATTTGTTAATCCCCCTGTAGTAATCCCCACTCTCATCATAGGTCCCAGTGTAGTATCCCCCCCATCATAGGTCCCAGTGTAGTATCCCCCCCCATCATAGGTCCCAGTGTAGTATCCCCCCCATCATAGGTCCCAGTGTAGTATCCCCCCCCATCATAGGTCCCAGTGTAGTATCCCCCCCCATCATAGGTCCCAGTGTAGTATCCCCCCCCCATCATAGGTCCCAGTGTAGTATTCCCCCCCATCATAGGTCCCAGTGTAGTATTCCCCCCATCATAGGTCCCAGTGTAGTATCCCCCCCCCCATCATAGGTCCCAGTGTAGTATCCCCCCCATCATAGGTCCCAGTGTAGTATTCCCCCCCATCATAGGTCCCAGTGTAGTATCCCCCCCCATCATAGGTCCCAGTGTAGTAATCCCCCCTCTCATCATAGGTCCCAGTGTAGTAATCCCCCCACTCATCATAGGTCCCAGTGTAGTAATCCCCCTCTCATCATAGGTCCCAGTGTAGTAATCCCCCCTCTCATCATAGGTCCCAGTGTAGTATTCCCCCCCATCATAGGTCACAGTGTAGTATTCCCCCCCATCATAGGTCCCAGTGTAGTATCCCCCCTCTCATCATAGGTCCCAGTGTAGTATTGTAGTATCCCCACCCCCTTCCATCATAGGTCCCAGTGTAGTATCCCCCCCCCCATCATAGGTCCCAGTGTAGTATCCCCCCCCCATCATAGGTCCCAGTGTAGTAATCCCCCCATCATAGGTCCCAGTGTAGTATCCCCCCCCCATCATAGGTCCCAGTGTAGTATCCCCCCCCCATCATAGGTCCCAGTGTAGTATCCCCCCCCCATCATAGGTCCCAGTGTAGTATCCCCCCCATCATAGGTCCCAGTGTAGTATCCCCCCCATCACAGGTCCCAGTGTAGTATCCCCCCCCATCATAGGTCCCAGTGTAGTATCCCCCCCCATCATAGGTCCCAGTGTAGTATCCCCCCCCATCATAGGTCCCAGTGTAGTATCCCCCCCCCATCATAGGTACCAGTGTAGTATCCCCCCCCCCATCATAGGTCCCAGTGTAGTATCCCCCCCATCATAGGTCCCAGTGTAGTTCCCTCCCCCCCATCATAGGTCCCAGTGTAGTATCCCCCCCATCATAGGTCCCAGTGTAGTATCCCCCCCCCATCATAGGTCCCAGTGTAGTATCCCCCCCCATCATAGGTCCCAGTGTAGTATCCCCCCCCATCATAGGTCCCAGTGTAGTATCCCCCCCATCACAGGTCCCAGTGTAGTATCCCCCCCATCATAGGTCCCAGTGTAGTATCCCCCCCCCCATCATAGGTCCCAGTGTAGTATCCCCCCCCCCATCATAGGTCCCAGTGTAGTATCCCCCCCCATCATAGGTCCCAGTGTAGTTCCCCCCCCCCCATCATAGGTCCCAGTGTAGTATCCCCCCCATCATAGGTCCCAGTGTAGTATCCCCCCCCCATCATAGGTCCCAGTGTAGTATCCCCCCCCCATCATAGGTCCCAGTGTAGTATCCCCCCCCATCATAGGTCCCAGTGTAGTATCCCCCCCCCATCATAGGTCCCAGTGTAGTATCCCCCCCCCATCATAGGTCCCAGTGTAGTATCCCCCCCCCCCCATCATAGGTCCCAGTGTAGTATCCCCCCCCCCCATCATAGGTCCCAGTGTAGTATCCCCCCCCCATCATAGGTCCTAGTGTAGTAATCCCCCCCCCATCATAGGTCCCAGTGTAGTATCCCCCCCATCATAGGTCCCAGTTTAGTATCCACCCCCCATCATAGGTCCCAGTGTAAGTATCCCCCCCATCATAGGTCCCAGTTTAGTATCCACCCCCCCCCCCCCTTCCAGGCAGACCCATCCCTAATAGAAAATAAAAAAATATATATATACTCACCTAGTCAAGGATCAGTCACAGAGCTGTCTGTCTTCTCCCAGCTGCTGCTGTGGACACAGGTAGTCAGGAACAGAGCAGGAGGGAGGCAGCCTGACACACAGCCCCCTGCCCCCGCAGCTCACAGCTCCAGCCCCGCGGCTCCTGCTTTCTTCTTCTCTCTGACCTTTCACTGACCTGTGACGTCACCAGCAGCCGCGGCAGCACACAGGAGATAAGAGGAGAGAAGAGGAAAGCAGGTACTGTGCGGGGCTGGAGCAGAGAGCTTCCGGGGCAGCAGCTGACCTGTGTGTGAGGCCGTGTGCTCCAGAAGTTCTCTGCATGTGACTGTCTGCTCCCTGAAGCCATCCGACACTGTCAGCAGCCGCAGGGGCCGCCCACACTGTCAGATAGCTTCAGTGACGTCATGAGGGGGGGCGGCGGGACACAGGGGGGCCGTTCCGGGACAGCGGGACATCACCCGAAAATCGGGACTGTCCCGCTTGATCCGGGACGGTTGGGAGGTATGTGTATATACAGGGGCCTCTACTCCATCTATACATTACATGTATATACAGGGCCCCCTACTCCATCTATACAGTACATGTATATACAGGGCCCCCTACTCCATCTATACAGTACATGTATATACAGGACCCCCTACTCCATCTATACAGTACATGTATACAGGACCCTCTACTCCATCTATACAGTACATATATATATACAGGACCCCCTACTTCATCTATACAGTACATGTATATACAGGGCCCCCTACTCCATCTATACAGTACATGTATATACAGGACTCCCTACTCCATCAATACAGTACATGTATATACAGGGCCCCCTACTCCATCTATACATTACATGTATATACAGGGCCCCCTACTCCATCTATACAGTACATGTATATACAGGGCCCCCTACTCCATCTATACAGTACATGTATATACAGGACCCCCTACTCCATCTATACAGTACATGTATACAGGACCCCCTACTCCATCTTTACAGTATATGTATACAGGACCCCCTACTCCATCTATACAGTACATGTATATACACGACCCCCTACTCCATCTATACAGTACATGTATACAGGACCCCCTACTCCATCTATACAGTACATGTATATACAGGGCACTACAGGACAGGTATACCAAACTGTGACTGGGTAACACTGCCACACCAGACCTGACCAATCCCGCCATACTGTGCTGAATAACACCTCCATACCAGACCTGACCAATACCGCCATACTGTGACTGGATAACACTGCCACACCAGACCTGACCAATACCGCCATACTGTGACTGGGTAACACTGCCACACCAGACCTGACCAATACCGCCATACTGTGCTGGATAACACTGTCATACCAGACCTGACCAATACCGCCATACTGTGACTGGATAACACTGCCATACCAGACCTGACCAATACCACCATACTGTGACTGGATAATACTGCCATACCAGACCTGACCAATACCGCCACACTGTGACTGGATAACACTGCCATACCAGACCTGACCAATACCGCCATACTGTGACTGGATAACACCGCCATACCAGACCTGACCAATACCACCATACTGTGACTGGATAACACTGCCATACCAGACCTGGATAACACCGCCACACCAGACCTGACCAATACCGTTATACTGTGCTGGATAACACTGTCATATCAGACCTGACCAATACCGCCATACTGTGACTGGATAACACTGCCATACCAGACCTGACCAATACCGCCATACTGTGCTAAATAACACTGTCATACCAGACCTGACCAATACCACCATACCGTGACTGGATAACACACCCACACCAGACCAAACCAATACCGCCATACTGTGACTGGATAACACCGCCACACCAGACCTGACCAATACCGCCATACTGTGACTGCATAACACTGTCATACCAGACCTGACCAATACCGCCATACTGTGACTGGATAACACCGCCATACCAGACATGACTAATACCGCCATACTGTGAATGGATAACACCGCCACACCAGACCTGACCAATACCGCTATGCTGTGCTGGATAACACAGTCATATAAGACCTGACCAATACCGCCATACTGTGACTGGATAACACTGCCATACCAGACCTGACCAATACCGCCATACTGTGACTGGATAACACTGCCATACCAGACCTGACCAATACCGGCAAACTGTGACTGGGTAACACCGCCACACCAGACCTAACCAATACCGTCATACTGTGACTGGATAACACCATCATATCAGACCTGACCAATACTGCCATACTGTGACTGGATAACACCGCTATACCAGACCTGACCAATACCACCATACCGTGACTGGATAACACCGCCACACCAGACCTGACCAATACCGCCATACTGTGACTGGATAACACTGCCACACCAGACCTGACCAATACCGCCATACTGTGACTGGATAACACCGCCATACCAGACATGACCAATACCGACACACTGTGACTGAATAACACTGCCATACGGGTAAATACAACCCTGCAGGCATACAGGACACTACAGGTATACAGGACCCCCAAACAATACACTACAGGTGAACGGGACCTCCACAAAACTATATACTACAGGTATACAGGACCTCAAACTTTACACTACAGGTATAAAGGACCCCAAAACTATACACTACAGGTATACAGGACTTCCACCAACTATATACGTCAGGTATACAGGACTTCCACCAACTATATACTACAGGTATACAGGACCCCAAACTTTACACTACAGGTATACAGGACCCCCAAAACTATACACTACAGGTATACAGGAACTCCACCAACTATATACTACAGGTATATAGGACCCCAAACTATACACTACAGGTATACAGGACCTCAAAACTAAACACTACAGGTATACAGGACCTACACCAACTCTATACTACAGGTATACAGCACCTTCACCAACTCTTTACTACAGGTATACAGGATTCATTTCATATAATTGTGGGATTAGTTGGATAGTGTGCTTAGTAATCCTGCGAGGCTGTGTGGATACACTGCATGGTTACATACATTGACTTTCTTTGATGTTTACATAATATAGTGGTATATTCCAACATTTTGTAAGATCGAGGTGTCTTGGCTGTCATTTACTACTGGATTCCGTTGGCACTAAAAAAGATTTTTTATGTGATTTTTAATTGTATCAAATAAAATTGTGATATTTAAACTTTAGCTTTGTTGTGGTATAATAGGTATACAGGACCCCAAAGCTATATACTACAGGTATACAGGAACTCCACCAACTATATACTACAGGTATACAGGACCCCAAACTATACACTACAGGTATACAGGACCCCAAAGCTATATACTACAGGTATACAGGAACTCCATCAACTATATACTACAGGTATATAGGACCCCAAACTATACACTACAGGTATACAGGACCTCCACCAACTCTATACTACAGTTATACAGGACCCTCAAACTATGCACTACAGGTATACAGGACCCCCGAATTATATACTACAGGTATACAAGACCTCCACCAATTATACACTACAGGTATCCAGGACCCTTAAACTATAAACTACAGGTATACAAGACCTCCACCAACTATACATTATAGGTATACAGCACCAACTATATACTACAGGTATACAGGACCCCCGAACTATACAGTACAGGTATACAGGACCTTCACCAACTGTACACTGCAGGTATACAGGACCTCCCTTAACTATACACTACAGGTATACAGCCCCCCCAACTACACACTACAGGTATACAGGACCCCCCCAACTATACACTATAGGTATACAGCCCCCCCAACTATGCACTACAGATATGCGAGACCCCTAAAAACTATACATTGTGGGTATACAGAACCCCTCCAACTATGCACTACAGGTATACACTAATTCCACTGATTAACTTAGATGAAACAATACCTTTAGCTTGGCCTCGTGGGCACCTTAGAACAAATCTAATTAACACACTGACACTTTATACCCGAGCAGCGCCGGGTACATTTTCTAGTAATATATAATGTCTGTCTGTCTCTCCCAAATAGACTTCCAAACGCCTGAACCGTTTGACCCCAAATTTGGCACACAGATACATTGGGTGCCCGGGAAGGTTTTAGCGAAGGTCCCGTCCCCGCCAGATGTACAGGAGGGGAGGGAGAGGGGGAAAAGCACCCCATAGAGATGAATGGGAAAATCTCCTCACTGCAAACACAGGTGATATAATTAGATGCAGCTTTGCCCAGAGAAAACAGAAGTTGGAGCCTTAGCAACCAATAGGATTACTGCTTTCCTTTTCACAGGGAGCAATGGTTGCTAGGGAAGCTGCCTCACAACATCCACAGTAATAAATGGTAGACCCCCTACTCCATCTATACAGTACATGTGTATACAGGACCCCCTACTCCATCCATACAGTACATGTATATACAGGGCACTACAGGTATACCAAACTGTGACTGGGTAACACTGCCACACCAGACCTGACTAATACCGCCATACTGTGCTGGATAACACTGTCATACCACACCTGACCAATACCGCCATACTGTGACTGGATAACACTGCCATACCACACCTGACCAATACCGCCATACTATGACTGGATAACACTGCCATACCAGACCTGACCAATACTGCCATACTGTGACTGGATAACACTGCCATACCACACCTGACCAATACCGCCATACTGTGACTGGATAACACTGCCATACCACACCTTACCAATACCGCCATACTGTGACTGGATAACACCACTATACCAGACCTGACCAAAACCGCCACATTGTGACTGGAAACACCGCCACACCAGACCTGACCAATACCGCCATACTGTGACTGGATAACACCGCCATGCCAGACATGACCAATACCGACACACTGTGACTAAATAACACTGCCATACCAGACCAGACCAATACCGCCATACTGTGACTGGATAACACCATCATATCAGACCTGACCAATACTGCCGTACTGTGACTAGATAACACCGCTATACCAGACCTGACCAATACCACCATACCGTGACTGGATAACACCGCCACACCAGACCTGACCAATACTACCATACTGTGACTGGGTAACACTGTCATAACACACCTGACCAATACCACCATACTATGAATGGAAAAAACTGCTATACAAGACCTGACCAATAACACCATACCGTAACTCGATAACACCGTCACACCAGACCTGACCAATACTACCATACTGTGACTGGGTAACACTGTCATAACACACCTGACCAATACCACCATACTATGACTGGAAAAAACTGCTATACCAGACCTGACCAATACCACCATACTGTAACTGGATAACACTGTCATACCACACCTGACCAATACCGCCATACTGTGACTGGATAACACTGCCATACCACACCTGACCAATACCGCCATACTGTGACTGGATAACACTGTCATACCAGACCTGACCAATACCACCATACTGTGACTGGATAACACTGCCATACCACACCTGACCAATACTGCCATACTGTGACTGGATAACACTGCCATACTAGACATGACCAATACCGCCATACTGTGACTGGAGAACACCGCCACACCAGACCTTACCAATACCACCATACTGTGACTGGATAACACCACCATACAAGACATGACCAATACCGCCATAGCCCCCTCGAAAAGACACCAGATTTTCTGGCAAGTCTGAATGGGAGGGTACTGCCCCTCTGCAAGGTGCTACCCTATGCACCAGACCATGGGTGCCTAATGGTAAATATGACCCTGCAGGTATACAGGACACTACAGGTATAAAGGACCCCAAAACTATACACTACAGGTGCACAGGACCTCCACCAACTCTATACTACAGGTATACAGGACCCCAAACTTTACACTACAGGTATACAGGACCCCAAAACTATACACTACAGGTATACAGGACCTCCACCAACTATATACTTCAGGTATACAGGACCTCCACCAACTATATACTACAGGTATACAGGACCCCAAACTATACACTACAGGTATACAGGACCCCAAAACTATACACTACAGGTATACAGGAACTCCACCAACTATATACTACAGGTATATAGGACCCCAAACTATACACTACAGGTATATCGGACCTCAAAACTATACACTACAGGTATACAGGACCTACACCAACTCTATACTACAGGTATACAGCACCTTCACCAACTATATACTACAGGTATACAGGACCCCAAAGCTATATACTACAGGTATACAGGAACTCCACCAACTATATACTACAGGTATATAGGACCCCAAACTATACACTACAGGTATACAGGACCTCCACCTCTATACTACAGATATACAGGACCCTCAAACTATGCACTACAGGTATACAGGACCCCCAACATATATACTACAGGTATACAAGACCTCCACCAATTATACACTACAGGTATCCAGGACCCTTAAACTATAAACTACAGGTATACAAGACCTCCACCAACTATACATTACAGGTATACAGCACCAACTATATACTACAGGTATACAGGACCACCGAACTATACAGTACAGGTATACAGGACCTTCACCAACTGAACACTGCAGGTATACAGGACCTCCCTCAACTATACACTACAGGTATACAGCCCCCCCCCCCAACTACACACTACAGGTATACAGGACCCCCAACTATACACTATAGGTATACAGCCCCCCCAACTATGCACTACAGATATGAGAGACCCCTACAAACTATACATTGTGGGTATACAGAACCCCTCCAACTATGCACTACAGGTATACACTAATTCCACTGATTAACTCAGATGAAACAATACTTTTAGCTTGGCCTCCTGGGCACCTTAGAACAAATCTAATTAACACACTGACACTTTATACCGGGGCAGCGCTGGGTACATTTTCTAGTAACATATAATAATAAACATGGTATCCTTACCTTAGCAACATCTGTATTTCCACCCCAAAAAGAAAATACCACACAATAATTTTAGTATTACATATTTCTTTATCAATAACTATTCCTTAAAATCATTAAAAAAAATGACCCCAAAGAAACAGTCTGGAGTCACCACATGCACAATATAAACAGTATCCACCAATAGATGTACAAAGATCTATGTAAAGATACATGGTGACAAAGGGATATGTATGCGGTATAATGCAAGACCAATATAAAGTGCAAATGCAGAAAAAATTGTATAGGAAAACTATTTTCCCTTTTTAATTTGTAAGTGTAGTGATGTTATCCTTACCTGTCCACGCTCCCTCTGTGTTTTCCTCTGGTGTCGCCGGTGTCCCCTGCCAACCACAGAGCCTCGACTTCCAAGATAAACTTGTCTCGGGAGTGACATCCTGCTCAGCCAATCACTGGACACGGGGCTGTCCTGTGTCAGTCACTGGGGCTGTCTCCTCACAGTGCCTGAGCAGGATGAAACTAGGGATGAGCGAACTGTTGGACCAAAAGGCATCTTCGCTCTATTACAATGCCTGCGATGCCTGCGATCCCGGGTGCATAGTTGCGCTCCCGGGAATCTGCGGGTAGGATCTTCCAGGGAATTCAAGATACATTCCCTGGATTTCCAGGGAATGTATCTTGTATTCCCTGGAAGATCCCGGCCACAGATTCCCGGGAGCGCAACTATGCACCCGGGATCACATGCATTGCACTGGAGTAAGCGGCTTTCTAGCCGAAAGTCCGATAGTTCCGCTCATCTCTAGATGTAACTCCTGAGCCAAGTTTGTCTGAGAAATGCAGGCTCTGCAGTCAGCGGGGACACCAGAGACACCAAAGGAGGACACAGAGGGAGCGTGGACAGGTAAGGATAACATGTTTATTGTTTTATATGTACTAGCAGCAACACATTAAAAAAAGGTCGACCACAGGACAACACCTGTAAGGCTTCCTTTATTGCTAATAAGTTGCAACATTTCTATAGTACACACATAAAAATAGTAAAACCCTTACGTTGTACATAACATATAGACAAGGATAGCGTCATTTAGCCTAAACCCCAGGATAACAGTATGCATGGTGATATGGCGTTCCTTCCAGCTACCATACAGTGGGACACTCTCTCCCTACAGATCTGTAATACAGAGTCATAGGGAGACATGGCTTGCACACAGCTGTAAACAACCCCTAAGCCCAATCTTCTCTACTGCCAAACTCTGCTTCATCTAAAATCTGTCTTGGTGTAAAGCACTTAGCATTAACCTTAAGAATGTAAAGTGAAGTCTGAAGTCCTACCTGTCAATCCAAAAGAGTTTTTTGGGTTTTTTTTTGGGGGGGGGGGGGGAATGTACAAATGATGACTGCCAGATCGAATTCCTAGAGATGTTAAAAACCCACCAGGCTGCAAATTATTTCATAGTCTCAGCTTTTCCTCTGTCATGTAGATTTATTGCTGGACTTCATGCTGCTCTTTACTGCAATCTACATTACTTTATTGGTAGATCCCAATTCTTTAGTGATATATCACATAGGCTGTATTCATTTTTTCCTGGATTCCCTAGGGCTGCATTAACGTCTTCAACCACTGGTATTTAAATGCCAAACGATCAACCTCGAGCATGCTCATGTTGTGCTCATCTCTTTTAGGTACCATTCAAACCCATTGATCAGAAGACTATTTTTAGGACCAATGTGATCATAACTGGTCCAGCCCCGCTCATTTGAATGGCCAGAGCTCTTGAGAGTTCCTGAGGACACACTGTATTAGAGGCAACAATATTGTGAGCCATTAGAGGCAACAATATTGTGCCAGTCTCTACTAAGGTCCCTTGTACTCTACAACTTATGCAGGGAATATAAAAAATTCCTGCTGCCCAATATAACTTTAATGATTAAAGGGGTTATCCAGCATGGAGGCACTTTTTTGGGCGGACCGGGGAGGAGGTGGCTGAAATAAAAGACGTCCAATTACCTCCCTGGTTCTAGCGGCGGGTCCCGCATCACGGCGCTCCAATGCCCGGTTCCCGGCCACTTCCTGGTGTCTGACGCCGCCCGAGACGCTAAGTCTCAGGGCCGCTCAGCCACTCAGTGAAGGAGGCGGGATCCGAGCGGACTTCAAAAGTGCCCCCACGCTGGATAACCTCTTTAAGGCTATGTTCCCACAAGGTAAAAATGTGGGCAAATAACGACCGTTAAGGCTATGTTCCCCAAGGTAAAAATGTGGGCAAATAACGACCGTTAAGGCTATGTTCCCCAAGTTAAAAATATGGGCAAATAACGACCGTTGTCACAAAATACCAGCTGTTATTTGCCCATCTTTTTACATTGTGGGAAGATAGCCTAAAACCTTCTGCTATAGGAAGCTATTTCACAAATATTATAAAATTACTATTTATTGTGTGCTAAGTAATGTAAGTCAAATGTTTTACCACTTAAGCCTTTACTTCCCCTGTAATCTCGCGGGCACAAAAAATGAAAAACTGCAGCGGCATCCCATTCCTCCCCCGTCTACTATTTTATAAATGCAAATGAATTTCTTATAAACAGACAAAGCTTCTGAACATATAGGGGGACATTCAGTAAGTTTGGCAATTTTTGTGTCGGGCTTAAAAATGTCCCCGAGGCACAGAGGTTCCGAGGATTTATGTAGAGGTGCAATGACTCTACATAAACGCTGTGCTTTCTAAAGCCTCTCCGCTCGCACGCAGTGAAACCTCCACCAGCTCAGATCTGGCATAGGTTTCACTGACATTTTTCAGTCGAACAAATGTTAAATGCGATGCACGGAGAGCCTCTATGTGCACCTCATTTAACATTTTAACACATTTGCGCATAAATTTCTGTGCATCAGGCCCCTTTACGCCACAAAATGGTGCCTACGCCAGATAATACATGTCTCCCCTGCAGTCCATAAGGCTTTGGGCCATAGAAAAGGGATCTAAAGGCGGCTGAAAGACACAGAATATAACACTAATTCCCTAAATAATCTTTTCCAAATTTAGTGATCTATAGAAAAACTATTATTATAACAGAGTTATATGTGCAGTTATAAACGTTAATGAAATTGCAAAAGACAAAGCAATTCTAGCGAACATCAAGTGTAGAGTTTGGAATGTATTATTTGGAAGCCTAGAAAACACTGATTATTGTTTTAAGGTCATACAAGGATAGCCTCATTTAGCCTAAACCCCGAGATTACACTGCGGGATGATTGTTATATAGTTTGTTCCAACTTTTTGCTAAATGCACTGATGATGTTCAAATGGATACATATGGATAAACATGTACATAACAAGCACACAATAACAAACTCTCCAAACAGGACCGCACAAGCCAATGAGAGCAGAATTACAGATGCACTGGAGATTTATGGCATATTAGGAGGCATGTATCTGATACTATGTTATATTGTCTTGGCTTCCCAGTCAGTGGCGTAGCTAATGTCTCTTGGGCCCTGGTGTCTTGACCAAGAGAATCTGCCAGACAGACATATTAGGCTCCTCACTCTGTCACCATCCTCATCTCTCTACAAACTGACAAACTGCACATCTGTAGTGGCCCCTTTACACCCTCGTTTAGTGGGTAGGCTGACTCTATGTGACCCCCCCCTTATAGTATATGCTCCCCTCTGTGTAGCCACTGTTTTCCCCCGTATAGATGGCCCCCCTCTGTTATCCCCCTTATAGATTACTCCCCTCTGTTATCCCCCTTATAGATGCCCCCTGTTATCTCCCTTATAGATGGCTCCCCTGTTATCCCCAGTATAGATGGACCCCCTCTGTTATCCCCCTTATAGATGCCCCTCCCCTGTTATCCCCCTTATAAATGGCCCCCTCTGTTATCCCCCTTATAGATGCCCCCACCCTCTGTTATCCCCTTATAGATGGCCCCTTCTGTTATCCCCCGTGTAGATGCCCCCACCCTCTGTTATCCCCTTATAGATGGCCCTCTCTGTTATCCCCCATATAGATGGCCCCCCTCTGTCATCCCCCTTATAGATGCCCCCCCTCTGTTATCCCCTTATAGAAGCCCCCCTCTGTTAGCCCCCACCTCCTGTTATCCCCCTTATAGATAGCCCCCTTCAGTTATCCCCCTTATAGATGCCCCCTCTGTTATCTCCCTTATAGATGCCCCCACCCCCTGTTATCCCCCATATAGATGGCCCCACCCCCTGTTATCCCCCTTAGAGATGGCTCCCCTGTTGTCCCCCGTATAGATGGCCCCCCTCTGTTATCCCCCGTATAGATGCCCCCACCCCCTGTTATCCCCCTTATAAATAGCCCCCTTCTGTTATCCCCCTTATAGATGCCCCCCTCTGTTATCCCCCTTATAGATGCCCCCACCCCCTGTTTTCCCCCATATAGATGGCCCCACCCCCTGTTATCCCCCTTATAGATGGCTCCCCTCTGTTATACCCCTTATAGATCTCCCCCTCTGTTATCCCCCGTATAAATGCCCCCCCCCCATGTATCCTCTTTATGTTGCCCCCCAGTCTGTTCAAAACAGATAAGAAAAAAAAAACTCACCTGACAACTCGCTCCCCCGCCGTGTCTTGTTTTCTCCTGCAGGATCGGTCTGGCTCCTGGCTGACGCGCGGCTCCCGACTCTGTCCAGTCCCGTTCCCCGGCAGCACACACACAAGTGATCTCTGTGTGCGCCTGGGATGTTACTTCCGGCACAGAGGGCGCTTGTTATTGATGCACCTGCACCGGAAGTACTTCCTCAGCGCACACAGAGATCACTGACATGTGTGCTGCCGGGGACAGGACATCCATGTGGACGGGACTGCTGGGTGGCCGCCTGCCTCAGTGTCAGACAGCGTCTCTATGGGAGGGCTCTCAAGCCTCCATTCTCCGCGGCCCTTGATATGTCAATTCTTTGAGCAGAAAGGGGAGGAGAGCGAAAGAGAGTGGAGGCGCGCAAGCCCTCCCATAGACACGCTGTTTGACAATAAGGCAGTGGAATTTTGCTGAATTTGCTCAGTCTGAACTGTCCCTAATGCTTCACAGTTTTCAAGATCTCTTTGTACATTTTGCCATCTTTGTATTTGAAGATGATTCATTTGGTTTCACAAATGGCTTTATTCCAAAAAATGTTTAAAATGCATTACGTTTTTTCAGTAAAAATGCTAGATCTTACCTAGAAGTCAATCATGAAATATGAAGGAATACATACAAACTAAGCACAAACAAAATCTAAAGTGTGTAAACTTTTTACTGCAAACAGGCCCTAAGTCAGGAGGGTCTATCTAAGTCAATGAAATTTCTCGTATGTGGTGTCTGTTATGGGAACAGAGCCTAACTAGTACATTTTGTTTAACCTCTTAAGGAGTTTTTCCTCCTTGTGTTTTAAAGGCCATAGCACTTGCATTTTTTCACCTAGAAACCCCCATGAGCCCTTTTTTTTGCATCACTAATTGTACTTTGCATTGGCAGACTTAAATTATGCATAAAATATGCTGCGAAACCAGAAAAAAATTATATGCGCGGTTATATTCTCTCTCTTTGTTTTTTTTTTTTTCGTTTTTACGCTGTTTGTCCTATGGACATGCATACATGTGATATACAACTTGCATAACCTTTATATTATTTGATGGCTTTTAAAAACATTAAACCTTCTACAGAAAAAAAACGTTCCTTAAAATCACTCTATTTCCATGCTTATAACGCTTTTATCCTTTGGTCTATGGGGCTGATTGAGGTGTCATTTTTTTGTGCCATGATGTGTTCTTTCTATTGGTACCTTAATTGCGTATATGCGACTTTTTGATCGCTTTTCATTACAATGTTTCTGTTAATGCAACCAAAAATGAGAAATTTTTGCACTTTGGCGGGACTTTGCGCTTACACTGTTTACCGTGCGAGGTCAGGAATATGATAAATTAATAGTTTGCACGATTACGCACACGGCAATGCCAAACGTTTGTTTATTTATGTATTTATTTATTTTTATTTATAAAATGGGAAAAGGGGGGTGATTCAGACTTTTATTAGGGGAGGGGATTTTTTATTTATAGAAAAAAAATTTTTTAACTTTCACAGTAATTTGAAGTCCCTCTGGGGGACTTCTAATACAGCTACACTGATCTCTCATAAAGATCAGTGTAGCTGTATAACACAGCACTGATCCATGAGGTCGGTGCTCTATTGCTTTGGTCTGCTGCAGACCATTGCAATAAAATACCGAGCCAGGATCAGCATCATTATGGCGCTGAGGCCCGGCCCGGTAAGACCAAGGGATCCCCCCTCCGCAATCGCATCGCAGGGGGGGATCCTGCCACTAGACACCAATGAAGGCTGCAAATAACACTGTTAGATGCAGCTGTCATGTTTGACAGCTGCATCTAACAGTGTTAATTAGCGGGAGCGGCAAACGGCGGTGATTAGAAAATCAGCAATCCTGGTGTGTTTTTTTTTCTCTCATTTACGCTGTTTACCGTGTGGGAACAATTATATTATTATTATTATACTATACGATATATATATATGTGTTTAATAATTTACATTTTTAACTATTTTTTTTAATGGGCAAGGAGGTATTTAAAAATTTTATTGGGGGGTATAAAGGTTTTTTAATACTGTTAAAAACTTCTTTTACTACATCTTTTTTTTCACTTTAAAACATGTAATTAATAGATTGCATATACTGATCTATGCAATGCCATAGCATAGCATAGATCAGTGTTATCGGCAATCTATGCATAGAGCCTGCCTGAAAGCAGACTCTATGCACAGATCGCCGAACCGACAGGTAAGAGGCTTACCTCCGTCCGTCGCTATAGATCACAACATTTAAGGGGCCAATGAGAGGCAGCTGCAGGATTGCAGCTCCATTTTATGATCCTTGACTCTCACTGCAGCGGTCCCGCACACATCTACAGACCTTTCAGTCAGGAACGTGCATATACGTTCCTGCTGCACTTGGTATGTGCAGCAGGAACGTATATCTACGTATTGCTGACGTGAAGGGGTTAAAACACTTTTACTATGAAAAATTAGATAAAAATACACTTAGGTAGAGAATGTCAGACGGATAAATGGTTTATTTGTATTTGTTATGTCGTCATGGTATTTTGGGGATCTTAGAATTTTTTCGATTGACAATGTCAACAATATGAGCTTCTAGACATGCAATCTGAGCAACTAGATGACAGCTGTCTGTCAGAGGGATTTGTTTTACTTTCAAAACATCCTTACACACTCAGGGGGGATTTATTAAGCAAAGAAAAAATTGTGTTGTGCAAAAACTGTGCAAATGTTTGCTGTCTAAACACATTAACATTGTCTTCAGTTTTAAAAGTGAATTCACATTAAAATGAACAAAAAACCTCAGTCTGCACCTACAGTGGGGAAAAAAACTATTTGATATGCTGCCAATTTTTCAAGTTTTCCAACCTACAAAGAATTGAGAGTTCTGGACTTTTCATTGCAATTATACTTCAACTGTGAGAGATGGAATCTATAAATACTTAACTTGCATTTTGTTGCATGAAATAAGTATTTGATCACTTACCAACCAGTAAAAATTCTGCCTCTCACAGACCTTGCTTAAAAGGCCATAGCACTTGCATTTTTTTCTCCTAGAAACCCACATGAGCCCTTATATTTTGCGCCACTAATTGTACTTTGCAATGAAAGGCTGAATTTTTGCATAAAGTACACTGCAAAACCAGAAATAAAATTCAATGTGTAGTGAAATTAAAAAAATGCATTTGGAGGGGTTAAACTGACTTGTTATATATAT
Organism: Dendropsophus ebraccatus; assembly: GCF_027789765.1. NCBI lineage: Eukaryota > Metazoa > Chordata > Amphibia > Anura > Hylidae > Dendropsophus > Dendropsophus ebraccatus. The sequence goes on along the minus strand of NW_027208433.1, from coordinate 35,412 downwards.
TCCTCAAGTTGTTACAATTACAAATATATGTAACATGTATAACTTTTATATTATCTGATGGCTTGTAAAAAATTCAAACCATTGTTAAGAAAAATATGTTCCTTAAAATTGTTCCATTCTCAGGCTTATAGCGCTTTTATCCGTTGGTCTATGGGGCTGTGTCAGGTGTCATTTTTTGCGCCATGATGTGTACTTTCTATTGGTTTGCAAAAAGTGGAAGTCCACAGCTCCTGAATAAATTATAAAGTCTTTATTTAGAAAATCCTCTTCAAATCAAAAACAACAAAAATAAAAAACTCGGTACCTTGATTGCGCATAAGTGACTTTTTGATCGCTTTTTATTACAGTTTTTCTGGATTTGATGCAACCATAAATGCGCAATTTTGCTTTTTGGGATTTTTTCCGCTTACGCCGTTTACCGTGCGAGATCAGGAATGTGATATATTAATAGTTCGGGCGATTACACAGGGGGCGATGCAAAACATGTTTATTTATTTTTATTTAAAACATGGGAAAAGGGGGTGATTCGAACTTTTATTGGGGAGGGGGCTTTGTATTAACAACAACACTTTGTTTTTTCTTTTACACATATACTAGAAGCCCCCCTGGAGGACTTCTAGTATATGCACACTGATCTCTCATTGAGATCTATGCTGTATAGTTATAAAGCATAGATCAATGAGATAGATAGATAGATAGATAGATAGATAGATAGATAGGTGCAGCCGGAAGCAACCGAGTGCCGAGCCGGGATCAGCGCCATTACGGCGCAGACCCCGGCCCGAGCCAGACGTGTGGATCCCGGAGGAGCAATCCACCCCACTAGACACCAGGAAAGGGCTGCATAAGTTAATCGAATGCAGCTGTCAACTTTGACAGCTGCATCTGGTTACTTAATTAGCCGGCACGGCGATCGGACCGTGCCCGCTAATAGCCACGGTCCCTGGCTACATGCGGCTCCTGGGACCGCGGCGGATCGAAGCGCGGCCACCATGCGGCCCAGCTCTGAACACCTGTAGGCGGCCCTGGACGTACCTGTATGCCCAGGGTCGTCTAAGGGTTAAGAAGCTCCTCCTATTCTCATTACCTGTATTAATTCCACCTGTTTGAACTTGTTACCTATATAAAAAAAACACCTGTCCACAAGCTCAGTTAATCACACTCCAACCTCTCCTCCATGGCCAAGACCAAAGAGCTGTCTAAGGAGACCAGGGACAAAATTGTAGACCTGAACAAGGCTGGGATGGGCTACAGGACATTAGGCAAGCAGTTTGGAGACAAAGCAACAACTGTTGGCACAATTATAAATGGAAGAAAGCAAGATAATCGGCCAATAATCTTTTGATGTACACTACCGTTCAAAAGTTTGGGGTCACCCAAACAATTTTGTGTTTTCCATGAAAAGTCACACTTATTCACAACCATACGTTGTGAAATGAATAGAAAATAGATTCAAGACCTTGACAAGGTTAGAAATAATGATTTGTATTTGAAATAACATTGTTTTTACATCAAACTTTGCTTTCGTCAAAGAATCCACCTTTTGCAGCAATTACAGCATTGCACACTTTTGGCATTCTAGCTATTAATCTGTTGAGGTTAGCTGGAGAAATTGCACCCCACGCTTCTAGAAGCAGCTCCCACAAGTTGGATTGGTTGGATGGGCACTTCTGGCGTACCATACGGTCAAGCTGCTCTCACAACAGCTCAATGGGGTTCAGATCTGGTGACAGTGCTGGCCACTCCATTACCGATAGAATACCAGCTGCCTGCTTCTGCTGTAAATAGTTCTTGCACAATTTGGAGGTGTGTTTAACCCCTTCCCCCAATATGACGTCCAGGGACGTCATGAAAAGCAGTGCCATTCTGCAACATGACGTCCCTGGACGTCATGCCTTCTCTGCCTCCCCCCGCTGTCCCTATAAGCGATCGGGAAGCAGGAGGAGGCTGTGTCACACAGCCTCCTCCTACTGCCACTGCCCGGAGGGGAGCCGTGCTCTCCCCGGGCATTTAACCCCATAAACGCTGCGGTCGTTGTGATTGCAGCGTTTATGGGAAGATTTGATGTGTTCCGGGTGATCGGGTGGCAGGAGGAGGCTCCTCCGTTGCCTCCTCCTGCCGCCACTGCTGTAATGCTACCCCCAGGCCCCCCTTGCTTCCCGATGTAGTGTCCGGGCTCCCCCCAGCCCCCCCCCCCCGTCACATCCAGCTGCCTCCGCCCCGATCCAGCTCCGTGCTCCCCCCCCCCCCCGTGTTCCCCCCCGTGTCAGCTCCCTCCGTGCTTCCCCCGTGTCGGCTCCCTCAGTGCTTCCCCCGTGTCGGCTCCCTCTGTGCTTCCCCCGTGTCGGCTCCCTACGGGCTCCCCCGTGTCAGCTCCCCCAGTGTTCCCCCGTTCTCCTCTTCCCGGTCCGGCTTCCTCTCCCTCCCTCTCCTTGTCTCCCCCCCGGATTCGGCACACTCACCCTGTGCTGCTGAATAATTAGGTCCCTGCACTGATCGTTTGAATCAGCTGCAGGGACCTGATCGTTTGAATGAGTGTCAGTGTGTGTGTCACTGACACTCATTCACTGTATAATGCATTACAGCACGGATTATGTGCTGTAATGCATTATATATACACCTGCAAAAGTGGGAAAAACTCACACACACACACACACACACAAATGCATAAATAAATAATTAACACAAATAAATTAAATAATTAAATAAATACATAAATAATTAATTAATTAAAATAAATATACACATTCCCCATTACCTTTATAAATGATCCCCTATAAATAAGATACACATATTTGGTATTGTTGCGTCCGTAATGACCCCCTCTGTTAACCCATTACATTAATTATAGCACATGATTAATGCCATTCAAAAAATAAATAAAAAACTAACCAAAATGACAATTTTTTGTTAATCCTGCCACCTAAAAAAAATAGAAAAAAGCTATCAAAATGACATATGTACCCAAAAGGTGTACCGCTAAAAAAGTCAGCTTATGCCGCAAAAAAAATCCCTCACATAACTTAATTGGCGAAAAAATTTAACTATTACTGCTCTTACAATATGCAAGACACAAACAGTATATATAGTATAAATGCCATAAACTATAACAAAAGCGATATAAAATGGATATCACTGTAATCGTACCAACCTGATGAATAAAGATAACATGTCATAAGTAATGTATAGTAAACGGCATACAAAAAAATGGTGAAAAACTGCTGCTAAATTGTGTTTTTTATTCTTACCACCTCATAAAAAATTAAATAAATAATGATCAGGGTGTCACATGTCCCTCAGAATGGTACCGATGGGAACATCAACTTGGCTTACACAAATATTTTGGCACCCCAAGGCCTCTGTCACATGACATAATGGCTAAAAAAAAAAAAGTGAAAAGGCCCCAAAATTCCCTAGGTCTCTGTCATGTCTGCGTCCTGTGGTTGAGTCAGGTGACGCACTGCGGCCACATATGGTGGATTTCTGGAAACACTGGAATAAGGTGAATAAATAGTGAGTGGTATTTCTCAGTTAGTAATTGCTGTGTTAGAGGAAAAAATTTGTTAAAATGTAATATCTGCCAAAAAATAAAAATTTTAAATTTCCCCTCCAACTTGCTTAAATTTCTGCAAAACACCTAAAGGGTTAATAAACTCATGAAATGTCACTTTGAATACTTTGAGGGGTGCAGTTTTTACAATGGAGGGATTCATGGGGGTCACAAACATACAGGCCCCACAAATCCACTTCAGAACTGGACTGGTCTCTAAAAAAGTCTGAATTTGAAATTTTCCTAAAAATTTGAAAAATCGCTGCAGAATTTTGCAGCCCTCTAACATACTAACAAGTAAAAGAACGTTCACCAAATTATGTCACTATAAAGTAGACATGTTGTAGATGTTGCAGTAATAAATACTTCATGTGACATGACTATCTTTCTCAGAAAAAAAGAATTTTGAATATAAAAGATTGTAAATTTTTTTAATTTTTGCGCAAATGTTGTGATTTTTACAAAAAACTACTGAGTGTATCAACCAAAGTATACCACAAACATAAAGAGGAATATGTCACGAAAAAACAATCTCAGAATAACCGCAATAGTTAAAAGCACCACAGAGTTATAACTACATAAAGAGAGACAGGTCAGATTTGCAAAATAGGCCCTGGTCATTAAGGCCAAAACAGGCTGCGGAGGCAAGGGGTTAAGGTCATTGTTCTGTTGTAGGATGAAATTGGCTCCAATCAAGCGCTGTCCACTGGGTATGGCATGGTGTTGCAAAATTGAGTGATAGCCTTCCTTATTCAGAATCCCTTTTACCCTGTACAAATCTCCCACCTTACCAGCACCAAAGCAACCCCAGACCATTACGTTACCTCCACCATGCTTCACAGATGGTGTCAGGCATTCTTCCAGCATATTTTCATTTGTTCTGCGTCTCACAAACGTTCTTCTTTGTGATCCAAACACCTCAAACTTGGATTTATCCGTCCACAACACTTTTTTCCAGTCTTCCTCTGTCCAATGTCTGTGTTCTTTTGCCCATCTTAATCTTTTTCTCTTATTGGCCAGTCTCAGATATGGCTTTTTCTTTGCCACTCTGCCCTGAAGCCCAAAATCTTGCAGCCGCCTCTTCACTGTAGATGTTGACACTGGTGTTTTGCGGGTACTATTTAATGAAGATGCCAGTTGGGGACCTGTGAGGCGTCTGTTTCTCAAACTAGAGACTCTAATGTGCTTATCTTCTTGCTTAGTTGTGCAACGCGGCCTCCCACTTCTTTTCTACTCTGGTTAGAACCTGTTTGTGCTGTCCTCTGAAGGGAGTAGTACACACTGTTGTAGGAAATCTTCAATTTCTTAGCAATTTCTCGTATGGAATAGCCTTCATTTCTAAGAACAAGAATAGACTGTCGAGTTTCAGATGAAAGTTCTCTTTTTCTGGCCATTTTGAGCGGTTAATTGACCCCACAAATGTGATGCTCCAGAAACACAATCTGCTCAAAGGAAGGTCAGTTTTGTAGCTTCTGTAACGAGCTAGACTGTTTTCAGATGTGTGAACCTGATTGCACAAGGGTTTTTTAATCATCAATTAGCCTTCTGAGCCAATGAGCAAACACATTGTACCATTAGAACACTGGAGTGATAGTTGCTGGAAATGAACCTCTATACACCTATGTAGATATTACACCAAAAAACAGAAATTTGCAGCTAGAATAGTCATTTACCACATTAACAATGTATAGAGTGTGTTTGTTTAAAGTGACATTGTCACCTCCTTTTTGCATTCTGACATGGTGTAAAGCGTAAATTTAGCGGTTTTCATACCTTATTTTATATCATACGTCATGGTGCTTGTTCAACTGCAGATTGTATTAAGTGGGCATGGCCTCACAGCATTAGCGCCATTTAGTCCCGCTATGTGACCCCAAACTTTTGAACGGTAGTGTAATAGCACACTAACATGGGCCAATGAGGGGAGATAAGAAGCACCTACCTTTGGGATCAGTGTGCATGTCTACTAAGCCTTTATTCTTTTACATAGCTTGACCAATCCTGTTTCCTTTAAACTTCATCAATGTGAGCAACACATTCTCTCTTTACACAGGAGGATGTGTAGTTGATAATGACCTCTTGGGCAGCACAAAAAAATTCTATTAGGCATTGAACAATTTTCATGAGCTGATGCTTGCCATTTACACAGGCCAATAATTGGGAACAAGCTTTGCTATCAATGCTCATTCGCCCGATATATGACCCATGTAAACGGGCCTAAATTGCCATAGTGTCATCCTCCTTGGCAATATGAAATTACACCAATTGGCTATAACATTTAAACTAACTGGATAATATTGTGTAGTAGGGATGAGCGTAGTTTTGAAAAGTTCGCTTGCATCTGGCGAACTTTCGTGAAGTTCGGATTTGTACAAACCGAACCTAAAACGAACCTTGCTATAACGGCTGAATAATTGCAGCTACAATAGTGGGAGTGTGATAGGGTATAGTTTTGTTTAGTTGCAGTTGCTATTACAATGAAAAAAGTGAAAAAAATCAAAGTGCAAAAATAGTGAATAAAAATTAGCCAAGGTGTAAGTGATTACACGGGACATAGGACACAAAGTTCCTTGGACCCAGTAGGGTGGAAAACAGACATTTGACAGTGGAACCAGCAGCAGTAATAGTACTGTATTGGACCCAGTATGGTTGAGAACAGACAATTGACGGAGGAGGAGGAGGCAGCAGCACTTGATTGCACCCAGCCCAGTATGGTTGAGAAGACACTATTGGAGGAGGCGGCACCACTTGATTGCACCCAGGCCAGTATGATTGAGAACACACTATTTGAGGAGGAGGAGGCAGTACCTGATTGTACCCAGGCCAGTATGATTAAGAACAGACTATTCATGGAGGAGGATGTTCAGCCTTGGAGTGGTGGCCTGGTAATCCTCGCTGATTATGTTGTTCAGCGCACATTCCAGAACACGGACGAGTGGGATGATGTTGTTGATCCCATAGTCATGCCTGCTCACAAACAGTGTTGCGTCCTCAAAAGGTATCAACAATTGGCAGAACATGTTCGAAGAAACCTGTGCACTATGAGGTTTATCACATGTGCCATACAAGGTGTATGACTCAGCCCTCCCTGCTGCACTGCAGAGACAATATTCTTCCCTTTGTGGGCTACAACACTTCCCACTGTGCCCACTGTTGCTCCATTCACCCAGTCTCATAAAATAGAGGACAGCCTGAAAGTGCCGCGCCTGTCATCATTGGCAAGACACCAGGGCGGGTTGGACTGCAGTCAAAGCGGTGGATGGTTGCAAGGTGGTGGAAGCAGAACTGGCCCCCTAAAGCACTGGGGAGATGACAGTGGCAAGAATGGGCTAACTTTCTGATGGTCTTCTGGGAGGATGTTGACCCAAAGGGCAGTAACAGACATGAACTGCCCTTGCCCATAATTAAAGGACAGACATCAGCACTGGGGTGCACGGTCTTGGACACCAAGAACCCCAATGAGTCGCAGCTAAACAGGGTTCTCCTATTAATTTTTTTGAAGCTTTATTGTAAAGATATAAACTGAGATTTTCACTGAATAAAGTAGATCAGCTTGAACACTGAAGTTGCTTTTATGTGTCTTGGTTGATACTCACAGACAGCTGTCACATTACATTTTTCATTAGGCAGCACCCAGGTATATCTGAGGAGACTAATTTAAGGTCTTACCCTAACATGGGTGATGTCATACATCTTGATATTCACAGAAAACCAGAGTAAAAGAGATTATAGGAGTAATAATCCCTTTTATCGTGGTCTATTCTGTGATTTTATTTCTTGTTGTTGTTTTAACTAGATTCGTTATGAACTTTCTTAAAGTTCGGTTAGGTGACAAACCAAACTTTTTGTAAAGTTCATAACGAATCTGGTTCGTTACGGTTTGGTTCGCTTAACCCTATTGTGTAGAACTTCCTCTTGTCGATATAACTGGCTCTTTGAGACAAGGCCTCTAAAAGTCTTATAGAACATAGTACATAGTACAAAAATGCTATAAAGTAGATCCTTTAAGTCCTTGAAGATGTGAGGTGTGGCCTCCATGAATTTACTTTTCCAGGATTTACAGATGTTTGGATTGAGATCTGGGAGAAGCACAACACTTTGAATTCTTTATCATTTTCCTTAAACCATTCTTGAATATTTATTTTACTTTGGTAGGGAAAGAGGCCACTGCCATTAAGGAATACTGTTATCTTTAAAGGGGTGGGGGCTTTGTTTGCAACAATGTATGAATAGGCGGTACATGTCAAACTAACATTAACATCAATGTAGTAATGCATCCTGAAGGGAATCCTTGTGCTATTTATTTCCCAAGTAAGTAATGTACATGTACTTATGTAAAAGAGAAAGTAAGATTTATTAGAACAGGTCATCTTCATCTATTGCTCAGAGACCCAGTTCTGATGCTTTCTCCACTGTAGGCACTTTGGCAGTGGAAAGGGCTCATAATGGTGACAGCCGTCACACCAAAGTCTTTTTTTTTAAACTTACTTAAAGAGACTCTGTCAGTAGGCTTATGCTGCCCTATCTAAGGGTAACATGAACTAGTGTAAGAGGAGCTAAACAGAATGATGTATCATGTGCTTTTTCCATGCAGATGGCTTAGAGAAATATTCCTGCATAATGAGGACCATACACCAATCCTCTCTATTATGTGCATGTGCTCAGTAGTTCTCTATATTCATGAGCACCAGCTCCCTCTGCTCACCGGCTTTACTTACCTTCATTTGTAATACATAATAAGGTTATAGTAAATGTAATATTTTGACCCGTAGTGGCTTTCAATTGTATAGTAGCTTATCACTAAGTAATGCTTTTAGAACACAAGTTAATGTAATTCATAAAACAGCATTAAGGGTTCACCGTAGCTATGTGCCTTTCCATGATATGGAAAAAATCTCTGCTTTGAGCGTGGATATATCCTGAGCTTGATGTCATTAGCAGATACTGTATATTATGATTCAGGGCACAGATTTCACCATTAACTGTATGCTGACATATGAGCTAGTGGGTGATAAGCTTTCCCGAAAGGTTTTGCAATTTATATTCACAGATTTCTAAAATCCAGAGCACATAACTGAGGATTTACAGTAGTTACAATAAAAACAAGATCCTGCCTGCTTGGAAAAGGCATTATGTGCATGTTTGGATCTCACGCATCTAGCAGGTATTTTATTTCATGAATGGAAAATGGAAACATTGCTGCTACTCAAGGTGATTGCGTGTGTGTGTGCGTGTGTGTGTCGGGGGGTGGGGGGGTGGGTGGCTGAGATGCCAAAATACCGGGATAGTGTCAAGGACTTTTGTTCTAGTAGATTTCCAATACTGGTCAAACTTGACAGAGAACCTTCGGATCCTCGTATGGCTCTGCGATAGTAATGGGTCCATCATGATCTATTTGTCCCATCTCCTCTTTGATCAGTCATGTTTTGAATAAACAGGTTCAGTTCATTTTTTACAGTTACAGTGATGTAGAATGGTCCAAGTGTATCATGTAAAAACAAAAATTAAATTTGACAGGCACATTCCCAAGTCAACAGGAGAAAACATTGTCATGCCAAAACACTTCATAAGGTATCATGAAGGATTAAAGAGACATGTCATATTAACCATATTAAAGGGTTTTCAAAACAGATTAAAGTGTGAACAGAATGAAATCTTGTATGGTTTGCGCAGGTCTAATTTCACACTGCATCACATGCTATCCTATTAAATTGTATCCTGTGGATAGGAGCAATTTAACTTGGAATATTCTATTAAAGAAATGTACCCCAAAACAAAAGTTGGAGCAATATAGATAGCCACTACTTCAATAAAAAAATACAATTTTATTGAAATCCATGTTAGTAAAAAGTCTGTGACACTGTCTGCACCTGCCCCGCTCTCCAGCTACCACTTTGCCTTCAGGCCACCACCGACTTCTTCTAGAATGATTGACAGCTAATCTACAGCTATGTAAAAGATGACCTGGAGACAGAGAGTGGCAGCCTAAAGACAGAGCGGTGGCCAGAGAGCAGGGCGGGTGCAGACAGTGTCACAGACTTGCCTCATTGTACTGTCAGTTTCCCTTAAAGTGTCACTGTCGTTATCATTTTCAAAATCTAAATCGACAGTAGATGTGATATAAAGCAAGTTTGCAATTTACACTGTTTTGTTTTTAATGCTTTAAAAAAAAGCTATACTTACCAGAAATCTAGGTCCAGTCTCCTAAAGGCAGCTTTTTAGTCTTGTGCTGGTTGAAAAAAGAGACACATGAAGTCTCAGCCAGTGCAAAGTGTCATGGCTCAATGCAAATGACTGCCTTCTCTGTGAGCAGGCAGATGACCTGGGAAACATGGGAATTCCTGTATTTAGACTCTTTGAGGGAAAAAAAAAGTCAGACTAAAGGAAGTTCCGTGTTTCCCAGGTTATCTGCATGCTCACAATGAAGGCAGTCATTTGCATTGAGCCAATACACTCTGTACAGGTCAGACTTCAAATGTTTAGACTCTTTGGGTGGAAAAAAAAGAGTCTAAACATAGGAAGTACCGTGTTTTCCATGATAACTCATAAAAAAATAATAATAATGTAAAAGAAAAATGTAAATTGCAAACTTGCTTTATTTCACATTTATTGTTGATTTAGATGTTGAAAGTTATAAGAGCATGCTGTTTTTTAAATTGTACTGTATGTTCTATTTGTTTCAATGAAAAGTATTATTTTTTTTGGATATTGGATTGGTGGCGACTAGTGATGAGCGAGTACTAAACTGCTCGGGTGCTCGTTACTCGAGACAAATATCTCCCGATACTCGAGTGCTCGTTTCGAGTAACGAACCCCATTGAAGTCAATGGGAAACTCGACCATTTTTGCAGGGGATCCAAGTTCGGTAGGGGGAAGTTCGTGTGAAAACCTGTCAACCTCAGAAAATGATGTAAACACAACGGAAATGCACAGGAAACAGCAGGGGCAGCATATATGCATGCCTCTGAGGCTGCCTAATCGCACCATTATGCCAAATTCTGGGCAACAGCCTGGTTAAAACAGAGGTAGGAATATGAACCACCCAAAAACTCAGCCTGACACAGCATGGCAATGAGAACACAGGGAACCATTAAAACAGAGATAGCATATGATGAACCATCCAAAAACTTTGCCTGACACAGCATGGCAGTGAGGACCCAAAGAACCATTAAAAACAAAGGTAGCATATGAACCAGCCCAAAATTTTGCCTGACGCAGCATGGGGGTGAGGACAGAGTGACCAAGGTAGAAGCGGTAGCCAGTGAGCCTACCAAAAATTAGGCCAGAAACAGAATGGCAGTGAGCACACAGAGAACCAATAAAAGTGAGTGAGGAAGCAAAAGAGCCTCCCAAAAAATTGGAGTGAGGCCAGGGAATAGGATTTATAGTGGAAACGAACCTAGGTGCTGACAGCTAACTGGCTAGGCCAGCTGTCAGTCACCATCAAGGGCACACCTGATGCCGATCAAACGGGGGTGGTGAGGCCCTGGCCGCAGCTACACAAAAGAAAAAGGTAACACAGCTGGCTGGTTGCCGGGGACGCAATCGCCCCCAACAACCAGTCCTGCTCCTCCGCAGACGTAGTGACGTCAGAGTATGGCATTGAGGACACAGAGAACCATTAAAAGTGAGTGAGGTAGCAAGTGAGTCTCCCAAAAATTAGGCCAGATGCAGCACGGCATTGAGGACACAGAGAACCATTAAAAGTTAGTGAAGAAGCAAGTAAGCCTCCCAAAAATTAGGCCAGACACAGCATGGCATTGAGGACACAGAGAACCATTAAAAGTGAGTGAGGAAGCAAGTGAGCCTCCCAAAAAATTGGAGTGAGGCCAGGGGCAGGGATTTATAGTGGACATGAACCTAGGTGCTGACAGCTAACTGGCTAGGCCAGCTATCAGTCACCATCAAGGGTACACCTGATGCCGATCGATCGGGGGTGGTGAGGCCCTGGCTGCGGCTACACAAAAAAAAAAAGATACCACAGCTGGCTGGTTGCCGGGGACGAGATCGGCGGGCCCCCAGCAACCAGTCCCGCTCCTCCGCAGACGAAGTGACGTCAGAGCATGGCAGTCGGGACACAGAAAACCATTAAAAGTGAATAAGGTAGCAAGTGAGCCTCCAAAAATTAGGCCAGACACCGGATGGAGGAAGAAGACTTGGCTGTTAGCTGAGAATTGAAGGAGAAGGAGATACCAAGAATCTTCATGTTGAGCTGCTTTCCCTGGGTGGACAGTTGAATTCAGGTGAAATCCAGGCTTTGTTCATTTTTTCAGCCTGTCATCGCTGTCAGTGGATAGGCGGGTGTGCTTATCAGAGATGAAGGCACCAGCTGCACTGAAGACCCGCTCTGACAACACACTAGCGGCACGGCAGCCCAGCACCTCCAAGGCATAAAGTGCCAGTTCGGGCCACGTATCCAGTTTTGCAACCCAGTAGTTGTATGTAGCAGAGTGATCGGGAAGGACGTTGGTATGGTCAGCAAGGTTCTTCCTCACCATCTTTCTGAAGTCCTCCCCCCTACTCTGTCTAGACTGGGGACGGTTGACATAGTCTTGCTGGGGTGCCAAGAAATTGTCAAAGACCTTGGAGAGTGTTCCCTGCCCCTTGACAAGCTGCCTGCTCCACCCCTCCTCTCCCCCGCTCTTTGAAACACAAAACTCTGGCGCTAGTGGTGTCAGATGGGAAGTACATTTTCAGCTTCTGCACCAGGGCCTGTTAATATTGATTCACTCTCATACTGCGTTCATCGGCAGGAATGAGAGTGACAAAGTTCTTTTGTACCGAGGGTCCAGGAGGGTGAACACTCAGTAATCGATGTTGTAAAAAAAAAAAATTAACCCGAGGGTCACGGGAAAGACAGCCTAACTCCCTCTCCTCAACAGGCTCAATTTCCTCCTCCTCCACTTCCTCCTCTTCAGGCCATACACGCTCAACAACTAAGGATTGAGCATGGGTACCCTCTTCAGTCGCGGCAGCAGTCTGCTCCTCTTCTTCCTTTTCTTCATCCTCCTCATCCTCTACTCCGTGGGGAGAAACTGATGAAACAGGGTGGTCTGGCTATATAGCGGTGGTTGCTCTTCACCCGTCTCCTGAGACCAAGGCAAAGTCTCAGACTTCAGGCTGAGCAGGGAGGTTTGAAGCAGACACAGCAGCGGAATGGTGAGACTGATGATGGCAACATCGCCGCTGACCATCTGTGTTGACTCCTCAAAGGGGCCCAGTACCTGACAGATAGCAGACATCCACGTTCCACTCCTCATTGTAGATTTGAGGTAGCTGACTGACCTGACTACCGCTTCTTATCGAGGTTGACATCTGGCATTCCACAATGGCTCTGCGTTGCTGGTAAATCCTGGCTACCATCTGGAAGGTGGAATTCCACCGCGTGGGCACGTCGCACTGTGAGCCAGCAGTTGCAAGCACCTTTGCACTGCCCTAAGGGTGGCAGCATCCGTGGTTGACTTGCGGAAATGCGCACAGATGCGCCGCACCTTTGTGAGCAAGTCAGCAAAATTTCGGTAGGTCTTAAGGAACCGCTGCACCACTAGGTTGAACACGTGGGCCAGGCATGGTACATGTGTGAGGCTGCAGAGTTGCAGAGCCGCCACCAGGTTCCGCCCGTTGTCACACACAACCATTCCTGGTTTGAGGCTCCATGGCGCAAGCCAAAGATCTGTCTGCGCTGTGATGCCCTGCAACAGCTCCTGGGCCGTGTGCCTCTTGTGGCTTAAGCTCAGCAGTTTCAACAACGCCTGTTGGCGCTTACCCACCGCACTGCTGATGCAGCTAGCGCTACGAAATGGAGGCGACGTGCTCATGGAGGGTAATAGAGGAGGAGGAAGAAGAGGAGGAGAAAGAGGTATACAAATCATGAGAGACCGCGACCGAGGTAGGCCCCGCAATCCTCGGAGTGGGCAGCACATGAGCGGAACCAGGGTCAGATTCTGTCCCAGCCTCCACCAAGTTGACCCAATGTGCCATCAGGGAAATATAGTGTCCCTGCCTGCCAGCCGTTGTCCACATGTCCATGGTTAGGTGGACCTTGTCACTGACCGCGTTGGACAGGGCACGGATGATGTTATCCGACACGTGCTGGTGTAGGGCTGGGACGGCACACCGTGAAAAGTAGTGGCAGCTGGGGACAGAGTACCGAGGGACAGCCACCGCCATGAGGTTCCTAAAAGCATCTGTCTCTACCGGCCGATAGGGCAAGATCTCCAAACTCAGCAGTTTGCCTATGTGCACAATTAGGGCTTGTGCATGCGGGTGAGTGGCAGTGTATTTGCGCTTCCATTCAAAGGTCTGCTGCAGGGACAGTTAAACGCTGAGCATAGTGGAGGTGAAAGGGTGCGTGCAGGGCGGGTGGCGCTCATGCCTAGAACCTGGGCGGGGGGACTGACAGAGCCAGCATGTGACACAGGGGAAGGAGCAGTCACTCAGGGGAAGGACTTGCACTCACTGGATGGCCTTGGTTCCACTGAGTGGGGTGTTTAGCACTCATATTCCTGCGCATGCTGGTAGTGGTTAGGCTGGTAGTGGTAGCTACCCTGCTGATTCTGGCGTGGCACACGTTGCACACTGCAGTCCCTTGGTCATCCGCACTTTCTTTAAAAAACCTCCAGCCTGGCCACGAGAGTTTGACTCCGTGAAACAGTTGCTGATCTACTCGCTCCGCCCCTGCTTCTCCCTCTGCCAATCCTTCTTCCAACTGGTCCTGCGGGTGAACTTGCCTCCCCCTCAGAAGGACAGTCTTTACTAGCCTTATCCACCCAGCTCGGGTCAGTCACCTCATCCTCATCCACCAACTCTTCCTCCAATTCCTCACTCTGCTCCCCACTTTGAGTTACATCCATGACAACAACCTCACTGTCTGACAACCGGGTCTCATTGTCATCATCAGACATCTCTTCCAACCCTGCTTGCAAGTCCCCACTCTCATAACCCACTGACTGCGTGAGCTGCATAGTTTGGGCATTGGGACAGATCGACTGCTCCGTTTGCTCAGACTCAGGAAAGGGTCCAGAAAAGAGTTCCTGGGAGCATGGTGGTGGATCTGAATCCCTTCTTTCCATGGAGGGGCCAGGCTGTGGGGAAGAAGGCTGAGCTGCTGGAGCAAGGGTTCCACTCCCTTGGGTAGCGTGGGTGGACTGCGTGGAAGACTGGGTGGTGGATAAGTTACTGGACACATTATCCGCTATCCACGTCATCACCTGTTCACACTGCAGCGGTTTCAATATCGGTCTACCATGATACCCCGAAAGTTGCTCGAAGAAGCTAGAGAGTGAATGTCTGCCGTGTGCCACTGCTCCCTCCCCAACGGGTGCTGCTGTGTCACCCTGCCCTGAACCTCGGCCTCTGCCAACTGCATCGCTTTGAAGCCCACGCCTACGCCTTTAACCCTTACACCTGGGGTTCACCATTTTATGGACACTGCACAGAATGGAGCTTAGATATACCTTAAGAAAGAAATACAGAAATAAAAAAATATACTAGTGGTCCCACTAGTTTTTCGGGGGGCTATGGGATACAATCTGTTGGTGGCTGCACCTACAGTATACACACTCTGTGACACACCCTTTACACTCTGCAAGCAGTAGGTAACTTAAATATGGCTTGGGTAAGAAAGACAGAATTCTGGAAATATACTAGTGGTCCCAATAGTTTTTGGGGGGCTGTGAGATACAAACTAGTGGTGGCTGCACCAATACATTCTGTGACACCCCCTTTACACTCTGCAAGCAGTAGTGAACTTTAATATGGCTTGAGTAAGAAAGACAGAAATCAGAAAATATAGTAGAGGGCCCACTAGTTTTTAGGGCGCTGTGAGATACAATCTGGTGGTGGCTGCACCAATACACTCCGTGACACCCCCTTTACACTGTACAAGCCAAGCAGTAGTGAATTTAGATATGCCTATTGTAAGAAATACAGAAATCAGAAAATATAGTAGAGGGCCCACTAGTTTTTAGGGCGCTGTGAGATACAATCTGGTGGTGGCTGCACCAATACACTCCGTGACACCCCCTTTACACTGTACAAGCCAAGCAGTAGTGAATTTAGATATGCCTATTGTAAGAAATACAGAAATCAGAAAATATAGTAGAGGGCCCACTAGTTTTTTAGGGGGCTGTGAGATAAAATCTGGTTGTGGCTGCACCAATACATTCTTTGACACCCCCTTTACACTCTGCAAGCAGTAGTGAACTTAAATATGGCTTGAGTAAGAAAGACAGAAATCTGGAAATATACTAGTGGTCCCAATAGTTTTTGGGGACCTGTGAGATACAATCTAGTGGTGGCTGCACCAATACACTCTGTGACAGCCCCTTTACACTCTGTAAGCAGTAGTGAACTTAAATATGGCTTGAGTAAGAAAGACAGAAATCTGGAAATACTGTATACTAGCGGTCCCAATAGTTTTTTGGGGGGCTGTGAGATACAATCTAGTGGTGGCTGCACCAATACACTCTGTGACACCCCCTTTACACTCTGCAAGCAGTAGTGATCACCACAGTGTGCTGCTAAAATCGTGGTAGCTGCACTGCAAGTCCCAGCCAGCAGTCTGTAGTATTCCCATTTAAAAACAATTTGAAGCCCTTACAAGGGCTGTTTGGTTGTTTCGCTAGTATTCCCTGCCTACTGGAACGCTAATGCCCTCCCTAATGCTCTCCCTGACCAGCAAGCAGCTCTGTCCCTAATCTCTTCCAGCATACGTCTGAAGCGAACACTACCAGCAGCGATTTTTATATGGCAGGGTCATTTGATCTGGCCAACCAATCACTGCTATCGACATGTATGGGTCCCACGTGATCACAGGATGTATCAAAGAGTGTCCTGCATGTTTATTGGCTGAGAAATAGCGCCCAAACGGATGATGAGATTTTCTCGAGTATTGCGAGATGCTTGTCCGAGTAACGAGTACAATTGAGTACCCTAATACTTGAACGAGTACCAAGCTCGGATGAGCATGTTTGCTCATCACTAGTGGCGATCTGTATTGTTTCAACTTTTCTAGGTCCCAAAGTAGACCTTGGGTACACTTCTTAAATCAATTTCCGGAGTTAACACCTATGAGGAAAGATTGTATTATGATATGCCATAAGAAAATGAGGATTATGCTGCTACTGTCATTTACATTGCTGAGCAGCTTATTCTGAGCGGCACTTAATATCATTGACATATCTGCTCCAAAACTAAAGGCAATGTTATGATAGATGCACGGGATGAGAAATCACTAGAATGAGCACATTCACTGTGTACTGTGCAGTCACACCACTTTCAGTTTATTTCAAGTTTTAAAAGCGATGTGTCAGCACCCCAGCGCTACTTAAAGGGAACCTGTCACCTGAGAACAAAGGGAAGAGCCCACCCGAACCCCCCCCCCCCCCCCCCCCCCCCCCCCCCCGGTGGAGCCCCTGATACTTACCTCATCCTGCAAGTCCCGCTTCAAAAGCTGGCCCCACTGTGGAAAAATCGCCGCCCGGCGGTCTGTGCACGTTATCTAAATGAGAAGAGATGAGTCCGACGTCCATAGGTAATCTCTGGAGCAGTGATTTCCTATGGATGTTGGACTCCTCTCTTCTCATTTACATATCGCGTGCAGGCCGTCAGGCTGCAGTTTCTCCACAGCGCGACTGGCTTCTGGAGTGGGACTTGCAGCTTGAGGTAAGTATCCGGAGCTCCCAAGGGGGAGGGGGGATCGGGCAGGCTCTTCCCTCTGTTTTCAGGGGACAGGTTCCCTTTAAGATGCTGACAGTGTGCTGTAGCTGGCAGTCCCCTAGTGAGCATGGTCTCCTACTGTAATGAGGTGTCAAATAGGAATTGTTTGTGCCTCACTCTGGCGTACCTCACCACACCTTCGTCTCGCTCTTCTTCATGAATAATTAATGCTGCCTGGCCTCCTGCTCGCTCAGTTGTCAGCCAGTGTCTCTGCAGATCGCAGATTGCAGATCAGTCCTCTGTAGGCAGTTTATGTCTGAAAGAAGCACTCCAGGTGTAGTGGAATCTCTGAGCCAAAATGGGGAGCTGTGATCGAGAGGTAACTCACCTGCCAGCAGGTCATTTTTTCGATCAAATCCCCTGATGGAATTGAAATATATATTTTTTTTATCATCAACCAAAACCAGGAGTGTATTGAAAACACAGAAAGGCTATGTACACACACACTGTTGAAATTTAGTGGATGGTCGCCATTTAATGGCAAATAACAGGCTTTTTTTTTTTTTTTTTTATAACAGCAATTATTTGCAATGAAATGGTAGCCATCCACTCGTTTTAAAAGGGATTTGAACCAAAAAATGAACTGCTGGCAGTTACCCCTAGAACACAGTTCCAACACATTTGGTCTAAGAGATTTAACTATATCTGAATGTTTTTTCCTAGAGAGGACTGATCTGCAATCAGAGACACTGGCTGACAGCTGAGCGAGAAGAAGACCGGGCAGTATTGATTATTCATGAAGAGGAAGGAGGAAGCAGTAATGAGGTGTGCCAAAATGTGGCACAAACAAACTCCTCTTTGACTCTTCACTACAGTAGAAGATGTGAAATTGTGCATAATCCACTGTACAGACAAATTACCAAAAAGCACCCTTATGCTCACTAGGGGACTGAAAGCTACAGCAAACTGTAAGCACTGTAGGTAGGGCCTGGGTACTGACACATTCCGGATCCGCAGTGGATTTCACGCTGCGAGTTTGCAGTGAAATTCGCTGCGGATCTTGGTATAATGAAGGCCTATGGGGTCACAT
Organism: Dendropsophus ebraccatus; assembly: GCF_027789765.1. Taxonomy (NCBI): domain Eukaryota; kingdom Metazoa; phylum Chordata; class Amphibia; order Anura; family Hylidae; genus Dendropsophus; species Dendropsophus ebraccatus. The sequence continues at coordinate 17,113 of NW_027208433.1, read as the reverse complement.
ACCTGCAGCAGAAAATTCAATCCACTGCAGATATGCAACCCAGCAGCACTGATTAGTTGATGAGGAGCGAGAGAAGCCGGTAGCTTCACACAGCCTCGGCGCTTAGCAAGTAATGTATGCTTTTGGCCGGGGCTGCGGGCTGCGGACGGCCGGGGTTAAAGGGGCCGGGTCGCATATCTGCAGTGGAATGAATTTTCCGCTGCGGGTATGTGAACTTATAGGCCTTCATTATACCAAGATCTGGAAACTCGCAGCGTAAAATCCGCATGGTACGTGTGAAGGCACCCTAAAGGAGAAATATGGGCATTGCAAAAATCTGACAGGTGGCAGGGGCAGTGGATAAACTAACAATCAATCATTGCTTATCTCTACTCATGCCTGCAATGCACCACATGACCGGCTCTGGGACTCCAGCCGAAAGGTATTTTGTAATGATGTCACTGCTTGGGGGAAGATGCATATCCCGGCTGATAGATTGCATGCTCAAACAATAAGTGACTGTAGCAGCATCCAGCCCCAGTCACTAACTGGCTGAGCAGGCAGGCCATCAATCAGGTTGTAATGTCGGCTCTGCAGGCGATCCCAGAGCACGGCAGGGGTTCTGGAGCGGCGATTCAACACTGGAGAGTCATGGGGAGAGGTGAGTTGGGATAGTTTATTATGTTCCCCCCTGCCCCTGCTGTTTGAAAAAAAAGGGGAGGAATTTGTTCAGAAACAAATTTGCTAATTATTCCATTTGGTGGCAGTAGAGGCATTCCTTGGCCCGCCAACTCATACGTCCACACCTACCTTCGACCTGCCCATTCAACCAATTAGTGGTTTTTAGCGCCGTCTCTTCTCCCGAGTGGGCAGCTCATGCAGCTTCATGCCACAGGAACTGGGATATAGAGGAGACCAGCAGAAGGCATGGAGTTGCAGCGCTGGACCAGGACAGGTGAGTCTCACCTGTTTATTATGTTTACAGCACCTCCTGCTGCCTAGAATTTTTATTTGGCCTGGACAATGCATTTAGGTTTCACAGAACCCATGGCTCCTCACGTTTCCGACAACCCACACAGTCTGCCAGACACTATCCTTTGATAACTCTAACTTTATCTCTGTGACAACACTCTGGCCTTGCCATGAGGTATTGCTTTGGCACTTGTGGACCTTCTCAACTTCAAAAGACCCACTACAAACTTTCCACTCCATCCTACTGGTGCCCCCTGCCCAGTGAGCAAGTTTGGCACACTAAGGAATTCCCGCGATGAACCGCGGCGAATTCTGTCGCTCGTACCCGCACGCAGCGGCGTGCATCTTCGCCCATGCCATAGACACTATTCTATTTATGACGAATTCCGCATTCCGCCGAAAGAAGTGACATGTCAATTCTTTCGGCGGAATGCGGAATCCGCCCATGCATAGAATAGTGTCTATGGCACAGGTGGAGATTTGCGCCGCCGCGTGTGAGTACGAGCAACGGAATCCGCTGCGGGTCATATGCGGGAATTCCGTAGTGTGCATGCACCCTTAGTCAGCTCTTCCTGGCCTGCGCTAATACTGCAGCATCCTAAAGGGTATGGCAGCTACTACTGCTACTTACCGTGGCCCACCTACAGAATATAGCGCAGATGCACAGTGTGGAGCACAATAAATACAGTTTATACATATCATACACATCACATTTTTATGGCAATAACTGTGTAATGCAAATATTTCTTAAAGAGATATAAACATAGTTTTCACATAAAGAGGGGGAAGTGTGATTGCAATTTCCCCTCCTTACTTTCTATGCCCTGAGGATCTGCTTTCTCTCCTCACCATGTTTCATTCAAGACCACAGAATAGTGCATTGTGAAACAAATGACACTACCTGAAGGTTTTCTGAAATTCTTTTCCCCAATGATATTCCGGAGAAAAATACTGGATGATATTCTCTTGTACTATAAATATTGGTTTTGTCCCAGCACAGGGCTGGAAAATAGCTTTGAAATTCCGTCCTGGAGCTAGGCACCAGCAATGGCTCATGTTTATTTATAGTTACACACGTGCCTTCCCTTGGTAACTCTTCATTGCAGATGTAATGCTTCATCAGTGTCCAAATCCATCAGTGGATGTGAGCTTTATTTGAGCTATTTTTTATAAGCAGCAGGAAGGAAGAAACGCTTATTGCAGCTTTAATAGCTGGGACCTACAGAAAGGATTCTTCTGCGGGACTTTTCTTGGCTTCTACAGTGACGAAATCATGTTGTAATCTGAGAACAGATACCTCTTCTAAGGCATGTCATTAGCCAATAAGGAAAAAAACTCACCAACAGCAGCCCAGATGTTGAAATAGTGTAGTAGCATCCAGCAGAAGAGACCAATCTTACTTACCACAGACAAGCCTTGTGTTACTCCGGCTGCTCCTTAAGAAGGCACTAGAGTCTGTTGTATTTACTTATGCACTCTTCAGTCTGAATGCAGACAATATTTTGTCTGTAAACCAAGGAGGATCTGATTCAAGCAGATTTACACTCTCAAGGTGCTGGAGATCTGGAGACTGCAGGACAGTATTTCATTCGGTTGTATAAATATCATCAGCTTGTGAATGTAAAGGGTGGATCCAGACGTAAAAGGAAATATTTCTGCTGGAGTATAGCTTGGGAGTTTGTAATCCTTTTACTCCTGTGACAACACGTTGTCATAGAATACAGTATTCCTTACCTTTGTTCTGGTGCTTGAGAGACATGCAACTTACAATGACTGGATTTCATCTCCTATGGTTTGGGATTTTGTGCAACCTGTGCTCTGGTATTATTACAATGGACCTCTCCAGCCAGAAATGTCCAATGGAACTTTTGCACCATTACTTTGTCCCTGATGGGGATTACGAGGAGAACGATGACCCCGAGAAGTGTCAGATGCTCTTCAGAGTGACGGATGAAAGAGCCTGTCCGGTCGATGGACAAACTCTCTCTTTAAAGGAAGAATTTCTAGTCATAAAAAGACAGATTGAAGACGTGGAAAGAGCAATTGAAAGCATTAGTAAAAGCATATCTTACGACCTGGATGGTGAGGAAAGTTACGGAAAGTATCTTGGAAGGGAATCGTCTCAGATAAGCGAAGCCTTCTCCAACTCGGACAAGTCTTTATCAGAGCTCGAGATTAAATTTAAGCAGAGCCAGGAGAACGAGAAGAACGAGATGAAGGGTTAAATGACGACTTTGTGGATATGATGATCCACACTAGAGCTGTTCTCAAGGAAACCTTAGATGTCTCCCTGGGACTGAGGGATAAACACGAGCTTCTTTCTTTAACTATTAGAAGTCATGGTGCGAGACTCAGCAGACTGAAAAATGACTACTTGAAGGTTTGAGAATCTGGAGTTCATTGTCACTATTAATTTATGCAAGTTTCAGTCATCAAAACCATGCACAGCATTGGGTAATGCTGTTCACCTAGCACACAGTTATCCAGGCAAGATCTGTATGACTCTCAATCTGAAAATGACTTCCTCTTTGTGGAGGTGACACCATGCCGCACTCATGGTCAACCAGCCAACTGACTCACTTAGTAATAGTAAGAGCTGCTGTGCAGTACACTGCAGACCCTTCATGGTAGGGAAGGGGTTAAAAAAGCTACGGCATGATCCGTAGTTTACGGGGAAGTAATAAAATGCATTGTAAAGCAATCTATGCATTCTTTTTAATATTTAAATAGTTGCCTTTTATGTCAACATTTTGGTTGATCTCTATTAATGTGTCAAATGCTGGTAGAACCATAACCTCCTGGTATCTATAGTTCTCCCAGCATTTATTAGTTAACTTATATAGAAAAAGCTATATGGACAGGATATACACAGGTTCTGTATTATTATTATTTTTATTATAGATACAGCGTACACCAGTATAGTTTATTTATTTGATCAGTACTGCTGTCTCGGTGTAAATGAATATGCTGTATATAAGAAGCATCCTATTACGATCCCTTTTATTTCTTGTAATGTTTGTTACCTTTACAGTACAGTTTAATGCATCCTATTTAGCTGCTCACCTACTTCTATCTAGAATATAAAAAAGAATGTTTGTTATATTTCCCAGAAACAGCGCCTCACTTGTCTATGGGTAGCGACTGGTATTGCAGTTCAGCCTCATTCACTTGAATGGAATTTACATGCAATATCACACACAACCTAGACACAAGAGGGTTGCTGTATTTGGGGGGAAAAAAGCAGATGCTTTTTTTCACCTTTAACTTAATATAAACAATATCTTATATCTCATGAGTCATTCTTAGGTAGGGCATGCTGCCGTCTTTGCCTTAAGTTATATATAAGGTTCATAAAGTAAATGTGGTGATATCAGTATTATGTTGTATTGTAACTGTTTTACAGTATGGAATAGCCCACATTAATAATAGTTACTTATATAGCAGTTCCCCAATAGCAGCAAGCATATCCTAAGACTATAATAAGGCTATAATAGCTATACTAATTGGTTATAACACAGTAAACTAGTGATCCCCAACCAGTGACTTGGGAGCCCCATGTGTCTCGGGACCACCTGCTGTGCGGCCTCCCATATCCACTCACAATTGATATTGCAGACATAACCTAACCATGAACCAGCAGCATTAGCATTGAAATATGTATTAGTGATGCCTGTAATTTTTTTGTCACTGCAAACGTAAAATATATTTTGAGTTTTTGAGTGTATTGTGACTACCAACCATTACTCAAAGCTGAATGTGGCTCACAAGGGACAAAGGGTTGGGAAATTCTGGTCTATACTCCTATATCAAGATAATGGAAGGCATCTGAAGATCCCTGCAACCATGGTTAATATTATGTTGTTATCTATGCAAAGCATCCTTTATGTGATTGCCTGAAATATCTGAGACTATATGACACTAAATTATTTGATCTAATAAATTTATAATCAAGATATTAAGGTTTCAGAGCTCCTCTTAGACTCCTTTATATTGTGCTATAGGTGTATAAGACCAATGGATATTTCATTTACAATAGACTCCCAACAACCCCAGTTTCAATATACTGTATAGAGAATATCACAATCTCTAGAGGCTCACCCCAGTGGGTAATGTCTATCCAAGTTTCCCTGCTATTGGTGCAATATAGAGAAATATGACTTGAGAGAGCACACAGCACACCATAGGCATTCTTAGAATTCAGATGATGATCTATGGAAATAGCAGTAGAAACAATATATTTCTTACATATGTATTCCATAAAATAGTGATAGTGATCTAAACTATTTAAAATGACAGCCCCTAATAGGCCTGGGCTGTCAGGGCCTGATAGGGGTTGTAGTATTGTAACAGCTGGTTGGAGATCACTGCCTAACACATGTGGTCATGAGTGCTGCACCATGCACAGCTAAGCTCCAGGAAGGAATGCTATTCCCATGGCACTCACTTCATTGCATCCCACATTTAACTGCAAGACGTGTCCATATATTCCCATTTTATTAGCAGTAAATCGGGCTAATTGATCGTAAATTTTATACAAGCACAAGAGTCAAGTGAAATCTAATACACTCACTGCTAGAGATTCAAGAAGATGCCTTTCACTGATTTTACATGTCATATGGCCACCTACTTAGTTATAGATATGTTAGATACTCCTAAAAGTCTTCATCCACAAGCATTTTATCATGTACCAGCTGTCAATGGTGGGCTACATATGCATTATGTGTTGATGTCAGCCTTGGAGGTGTGTGACCTTTGCGATCACATAAAATGCACAGATCTTGTATATGTATATTCTAGGAAACCCCATAGTTAACCCAATGCCTCCACATGATGTAAAACAACAAACTCCCACATACTTATCTCACCAGCTCCCGCCATGCTGCAGCTTTCATAGCTTCCGGTCTCCACTCGTGTGTTGTTCTTCTTTCTATGCTTCTGTGATTGGCTGAGCAGGGGAGCGAGGCATTACCAGAAAAAGGAAGATCAATCCCTCTGGAGTGGACTCCAGAATATAGGACAGCTAGAGTGCTAGGGACAGTAAGCTTGTGCGTAATTGTTGTTTTATATGCTAATTTCTAAGGGTATGTTCACACTGAGGAACAGGCGAGGAATTGAAGAGAAAAGTTGTCTGCTTAAAATCCTTGCCTATTTAGCTCTAGCAGAATAGGAGCAGATTTTGAGCGCAATTCAAGCAGAATGCAAGTGAAATTCAAGCAGAATTCAAGTAGAATTTAAGCCCCTATTGACTTCTATAGGATTCCTCTAGCAGAATGTAAATTTTTTGGGTGCGTTCATACTAAGGAATCCAAACACAGAATTCGCTGCGGATTCAGCTGCTCACCTCCACGCACTCCCGCTTAAATCTCCGCCCATCCCATAAACTCCATTATATGGTCAGGCAGATTCCGCTGTCTGCCCAAAGAACTGACATGTCCATTCGTTGGGTGGATGGCGGAATCTGGCCGAGCATAGAATGGAGTCTATGGGACCGGCAGAGATGCGAGTGAGAGTGCGCAGGTTCCTCAATGTAAATGCACCCTTTGGCCCCATTCACACTGAGCAAAAACGGCGGAATTCCGTGGCAGAGCTCTCCGACGTGAAATCCCACCGTGCTCAGTGTCCTGCTTTGAGTGAATGAGAGGGCGCGCGGTCCTCTGCTGCTGCCGCTCTCCGCTCCAAGAAGTGACATGTCATTTCTTTGAGCGGAGAGGGGAGGAAGCGGATGTGCATGCGCCCTCTCATTCACTCAAAGCAGGACACTGAGCACGGCGCCACTCCGCCATTTTTGCTTAGTGTGAACGGGGCCTTTGAACAGAACACGCATCTGGGCAGAAAATTCTGTTAGGAAATTCTGCAGTGTGAGCAACAGAACAAAAATTCCATTGAACACAATGGGACATTGCTCTATTCATATTTTACAGGAGGAATTTCAAGTGGAAAAAAAGAACGGATGCCTCTTTAATTCCTCTTTAATGCCACAGTGTGCACATACCCTAATGGTCGGGAGGTGCCGGCGTCTAGCCGCTATGGTGTTTTTATAGATGATATCAAAGGATTGAAATAAAGGATGTTTTAGGGTGAGTGCACGCTCTTTTCTCTTTTTTACTTGGACCACCCTAATGATCTGGCAGCATAAACAGCTCCCCTCATTCCATCCTGGGTGTCCTAACTTATGGAATGAAACAAGGTTTAGGCTACGGTTTGTTCACGGTTTTTCACATCCACAGTGAAAGCCATGTGGATTCTGATGAAAACCACATCTCATTTAATGGGAAATCTATGTCACTGGTCAAGTGATGAAGATTTTTCTGACATGGTCTGTCTTTGTGGAAACTCTCACTCTCTGTGGCCAGTTGCCCTGCATGTGAATTAATCCCAATTAAGCCTCATCCAAAACCCATCAAATTCAACAACATAGGTAATAAAAATCCACAGCATAAATCCAAGGGTATGCCTCAAAATTCTGCTGGGGATCCAAAGTGGTCTTTTCCAAGTCCATCATCTAAACACAGCCATGGACCCATTTTCTAGTCTACTGTCAGTTATTTAGGCAATCATTTGGCATTGGTGCATTGGACAAACATGATTGTGTTATTGGGTTACAATATAGTACACCATTAGGGGTAGGGGCATCCTCTAATACCTCTCATTAGCCAAGACCCTGAAAATATTATAGCTTCCAAACACAATAGAACTCAATAGGCCTAGCAAAATTTACAATTCAGGCAATTTAGGCTTTAATAAATGCCTATAAGGGCTTCTTCAGACCAATTTTTGCCCATGCTAGCCAACAAATTCAGGTCATTTTCTGCAAGTTTTTTCTTGCAGCAAACCTTACTTTTTAGTCCAAGCCAAAACTTGTCTGTACACGGAAAATGACCCAAACATTGTCAGTTGCTGATCATGTTCAGGCCGTTGAAATGAATGTGGCCCATGCCTGCTCAAGCATGGATTTGCTATTTTGAAAATTTTATGACATACTCATTGCTTATACTGGCAAAGCATGGTGTTAAACTTGCCTAAAAGGTTTATCCCTCAAGGGGTGTTTGGCCTTTATCCATCGTTGTTTGACATTGTTTGTAATGAACCTTTGTTCAATACATACCACCTGTAGACTTATGTGCCTGTTCCCATTCCACTTGTGTTCCTTTGTTTTCATTCACATTATTATTAACATATGGCTACCTTGTTCTTCTACCTAAGAAGAACACAAAATAAATCTGGCAGCAATAGTTGGACTGTGCTCTTTGCTTTACCTTTGTAAGACATCAGATATCACATTGTATTATTTATGTTACGCTTTTGCTGGCTTTGTTACATTGTACAGTGTTATGTCCGTTCTATTCGACAAAGGCAAAAGTAAAAAAAAAAACTTTACAAAATGCTTGAAAACTTTAATACTGTAAATGTAAATAATCAAATAAAAAACACATTAAATCTTGTACAAAGTAATTGAGTTATTTAGAAGGATATGTTCACACAAAGTTCTTTTCTGCGGTCAAATCTGCCAAGGAATCTTTGGCATATCTGCAGATTTCTTATTTTTTCCAGAACAATAGGGTGGCATAAAAAAGAAGCCAACATGCCGAGCCTCCTCTCCAGTGATATCATCCCTTGGGAGAGTACAGGGTACCTGCTATGCAGTTTAGACAGTCGGCCGATCCTGCCAATGTTGGCAAGTTCTTTTAGACTAAGGTGTAAGATGCCTGCTATATCTGCTACTGTAAAAGTTACACCTATTTTAAGAGTATCTGTCATTAAAAAAAAAAAAAAAACTTTTCACATTTCATACAAACATCTCAAAAGTTTTGATCAGTTCAGTCTGGATGTTCAGACTCTGATCACAAGAATGAGCCGATGCTCTTCCTGCTTTGTATCAAATAACCTGAATGGACTTTAATTGCGGAGAGAGGAGCTTCCACAGAGCGGAGAGAGGAGCGGTTTCTGTCGGCACTCGTTCATCTCCCGTGCCTAATTTATGAAAGTTCATGCCTGGAAACAGTTGTAAGACAGGCAAAAGATTTGCGCAATACCTGCAATACCTGTGCCATGCGCAGGGCCATCTGTCTTTACTAAGTGCCTCTGAGTAAATCTTGATGGGAAAAGGAGGCATGGCTTTCTCTGGCATATGTGCCCCCCTTAAAGGAGAAGTCCGGCCAAAATTTATTTTTTATATGTTATTACTGATGGAAAGTTATACAATTTTCTAATGTACATTAATTATGGGAAATGCTCATATACTGCTATTTCCCTTAATTTAGTGTATCAGGAAGTGTTAGAATTATCTCTGAAGCAGTGATGTCACGACGAATGGTGTAATTCCTATGGAGTGTCCAGCAGGGGGCGCACTATATATAGAAGTCAATGAGTACCATTGACTTCTATATATAGTGCGCCCCTGCTGGACACTCCATCGGAATTACAATGGATGTGTATGTAAATATAATATACAGTGTTTTTGATTGAATACATTTATGAAATACTTTGGGGAGCAAGTGTCCTTGCTCCCCAAAGTATTCCATAAATGTAAGCAATCAGTACATAACAGTAAGCCCGCCGAACCGGCGCCGCCCGCCCGCCACTGCCGCCGCTATCGAACGCCCGCCACTCTGGACTACACTCAACTACTACTCTCATCACCTGCTCATAGCATGCGCAGGTAATGGGAGAGTAGTAGCTGGGTTATATCTCCGAGATCGCCGCCGCTGATGCAGCTCATCACTGCAGCCATCATTCCCCTCAGCTCCCCCCTTCCTTACACTATCTGATGGCTGACTCCCCGCCCGGCCGCTGCTCTCCGATCACACGAAAACACTGTATATTACATTTACATACACATCCATTGTAATTCCAATGGAGTGTCCAGCAGGGGCGCACTATATATAGAAGTCAATGGTACTCATTGACTTCTATATATAGTGCGCCCCCTGCTGGACACTCCATAGGAATTACACCATTCGTCGTGACGTCACTGCTTCACAGATAATTCTAACACTTCCTGATGCACTAAATTAAGGGAAATAGCAGTATATGAGCATTTCCCATAAGTAATGTACATTAGAAAATTGTATAACATATAAAAAATTAATTTTGGCCGGACTTCTCCTTTAATTTCCCAGAAGATTATAGTTTAATATTATAGATGAGTGAATTTATGTAAGTTCTGGTTCGTAAAACCCTGAACGCCCAACATTTGACTCCCAGTGGCAAGAGAAGATAGCTGAGTCCATGTTTTCAGGCAGCTCTAGGGCTGCATCCATCTTCTCCAGCCACTGGACGGGAAATGCCAAGCGTTCGGGATTTCGCAAACCCGAAATGTACTGCAAATTCGCTTATCTCTCCTTATCTCTGGATTTTGCTGCAGGATATTGTTTTTTCTATTGACATCAATAGGATAAATGTTCAAAAACTCTGCAATCTGTAATAAAAATTCTCACCATTGGTGGCTATGTGAACATCTACTTTGCCACTACTAGAGTGTGCTGCAAATTTTCAGTACGAAAATCCATGCAGAAAATACGCAGAAATTCTGTATAGTGTGCGCTTACACTTAAGGTGTACATACTCTGCACATCTTTATTTGTTCAACCAAAATTCATAATTCATTATCTAAATAGCAAGGAATCTTTCATTGTACATCTCATACGTACACACACACACATATATATATATATATATATATATATATATATATATATATATATATATACCATTACGTCAGAAACTTTCCAATGGTTTTAGTAACATGAATCAGTCTGTGACTATTTGAATGAGAAAAACAAACTAGTGTTCACACATAATAGATGGAACTCTATAATTGGTTGTTTTCTTGTGGGAATTCTTTTCATCTGCTCTTTGATCTGCAGATCTCCTCAATGGGTCATAGTTACGGGACGGCAGCAATTTAAATGATATAAATCAGGTTAGTAATAACATTTTTGGATGAAAGGAGAGTCTGGCTAACAAACAATTCCTGTTTGCTAAAAAGAAATTGCATTCTTTTGTATAATGTATTCTTTGACAAATCAGTTTTTATTGAACTAATAAAAATATGACCAAATCATAAATTTTACTGTCAACTTAAAAGGTACTAGTCTATACAACGGCTTTGTTTTTCCAATCTCTTGATGCAAGACATTGCAGGCAATGTTCTCCATATGGTGCTGTATGGATGGTCTACACAACTCAAGGATGGATCTGCTTGTAAGCAAGGCATGTGCAATAATATTTTATGAAGACTGACCTGTCTCCATTATGGAAGTGGCTAATGGAAGTTGAAACTACAGAGAAGTCAGAACTACAGAGGACATCAACTTCTTACTTTTACCGAGTTGTTGTTGTTTGCATAGACCTAAGAAAAATCTAATTTGAAATATTAGACCTTCTTGGTGAGTGGAAACATTCCTATCCTAATAATGTGCTTTTCACACAGCTGCAGGGCTTGTCGCAGTGTATCAGAGCTTCCAACAAGCATTTGTGCCTGTGTAAACAGTACTATATAATCTGATTTAAAGTCGTTGAATGTAAATAATCAATGTTCCCTAAAAGCAAGGAGACATCTTCCATGCCCCCTTCTCACGTAAAAGCAGGGGCATTGCTAAGGTCGTTTAAAAGTAGTGCGCACAAAGAGCTTTAAATGATGTTGTAATGCAGGGCCAGCCAGGCAATGTCGGACTGGCCTACCAGAGGAGCGGAGAATCCTCCGTGGGCCACAGCTTTAGAACCTGCCCTAACACTGCCTAACATGTCTCTTCTCACTGGTTCTTCATTGGTGGGCCCCCAGGATCATTTCCTCTGGCGGGCCCCAGATACCCCTGTACGACACTGCAGCTAGGTGCAGAATGCTGAGTGTTCGGGTTCGGCCTGACCTGAACATTAAAGGGGTAGTGCGGCGGTAAAGAATTATTGACAGAATAACACACATTACAAAGAGAGTTGAAGTTGAAGAAACTTGAATTAAGATGGATTTTTATACTCGACACATTGAACCCTAGGGGACTCAATTTAGAGTATAAAGTCCTTCCGGGTATGTAGAAGTCCTCATCTGTATTTTTATTGGTATTTGTCAGTATTGCTATGTAATATCGTGTTTTTAACCTTTTATATGTTTTTATCTTTTTCTAGATTCTCTTATCTTGTGTGCTCCTCAGCTCCACGGAGAATGCGCTTTTTTAAAGGCTCAAGTTGGAGGCCGTGAGAGCAGTTCTTTTGCTTTTTTCTATATTTTTTTTGTTTTATTTTTTTCTTTGTATGAGATTTTTTTCACATTTATTTTTGCTTATTATTATTTTTGGATTTTTCTGATTTTTCAAGCCATTGGGGCAAGACCTGATAAGTGATGTCTACGGGTGATGAATATCTACATAACTTTATGAACAACTGTGGGTTGGATTGGAATCCTGCGACTGGGACTCTTGTGTTCGAGTTCTCATGCGAATTATATGATTACCTTTACAGAGGTTTGGCACACTGACACCCCCTACGAGCGATGGAATTAATCATCTTGCCCTATGCTGATGTGGCAGCTATGTGATCTACAGACACCCTATACGGTTGATGACTCCTGTTGTGGCTGTGCTGCTGTGGACGATCCCTCTAACCGGAGTGGCATTATGGAGGTCTGGAATGGATCGGGAACCTGTCCGGTATTGGTTGACTATCTCTCCCATAGTGGATGTTGATCGGAGTGCCGCAGCAGAGCCTTGGCTGCATTGCCAGGATGACCCTGAATTATATGGGTGAGACTGTGCACTGTGCCTGCCTAGACAGGTGAAGATCTACAGCCGGGTGTAGGTGTTTGATATGCATGATATTGCTACATGACCCTCACCAACAGATTGCCACCCTTGCAAGTGACATCAGTTTTGTACTACGCAAGTCCGCTCGGGTCGGGGTGCTGTGCTGAAGATATGCAACTACGTGCTCCATGCACTATAGACTTTATAGCTTTTTTACATTTATTTCTTTATATTGTTTTGTTTTTGAATTTTGTTTTTGGATCGTCCGCTGCTAGCGGATGCCTATGGACAAGTTGCGGACATAGTATTGTTTTTTTATTGCTCTCTCCTCCACCTGTGCCGTGTAGAGCGTCCTTGCTGTCATGGCAACGGTCATATGACCGAGGCCGTGTCAGCCGGCTGCTCTGTAAATGGTTCGCTTTCGCGCATGCGCTTTAGCACCGGCAGGACGCCGATGCAGTGGCGCGTGACTCCGTCCGAGGCTGGTTGTACACAAGATCTGGTAATGACTTTTATATTGTTTCATTTATTCTGTATGCACTGTTTTACTTTGTGGGTGGATATGGGTTAATAAAGTATCAGGGGGTGGATCCCTCGTGGGTAAAACATGATTGGCTAGTAATGATATATATTCTCTGTCATTTGCCATTGTGCACTAGCTTGAAAAAGACCGTGTAGGTCGAAACGTCGCTATTGTGTATGTGCCATGAGGTAATAAAGCACTTTTTGCTTTCTGCACTTTAAAACGCCTGGATGCTGTTACTTTTTTCATTTTTATGGACATTGGTTCTGTTGGACTACGGAACATGTAACTTTGCTTCATCCGTTTATTTATATGTTTTTTCTATTATTTTGAGTTCTTTTTATTGAACTGATTGGAGTGCTGTGGGATTTTTGAATTTTTGACTGACACATTACAAAGTTATACAACTGCGATGTCGTCTTCGGACGGTCGGGCCGAATCCGGACGGCTGAGCAGCTGATGACGCTGAAGAGGGCAGCGGGCACTCAGGACGCTCTGAGGGATTCGGCCCGGCCGTCCGAAGACGACATCGCGGACTGAAGATCGGAGACAAGTCTGCATGTGACAGGTATGTATAGCGCACCACACTTCCGGGTACACGGGTGGGGGTGGTGGGACATGGGGAAGGGGGCCATTCACAGACATAACATACATTACAAAGTTTTATAACTTTGTAATGTGTGTTATTCTGTCAATAATTCTTTACCGCCGCACTACCCTTTAAGCAAGTTCATTGATCACTATTAGCAGGTTGACAGATGACTGCGATTCTGTGAACATTTTAGTGGAAAGAATGTAGTTTGGTTGCTAAGAGAGACGACTGTCTGCAACAGCCCAAATAAAATATGACTGCTGTGGAGGACCTTCACAGTTTGCTGTTACTTGAGAAAAGAGAGGAATCATACTTACAGGACAAGGCCATGTTCACACAATGTATGTTTAACATAAATCACGGCTGTTGTTGCAATTTGCAACAAGGGCCGTGTTTATGCAAAACATATGTTGCATTTGAATGAATGGAATCCTGGCCGGAGTGTATACATACAGTATACGCTCCTGCCGGGATTCCAGCCTCCCAAAAAAATTACATTGCGGTCACTATTCATTGAATAGCTGATCAGTTCACACAATGGAGCTACCATTGTGTGCAGCGGCAAATTGGATGCGGGAGCGCACGGATGCGCCCGCATCCCAATTCATCATAAGTGAAGATCATCCGGCTGGTACTGCAGTAGCGGCCGGGATGATCTTTTCTGACACCGGCCGCTCTGTGACCCAGTCGGATCACAGAACGTCAGGAGTCTTACACCATGTGAACATGGCCAACTCTGCAAATCTGTCACACAATACTTTGAAGGATGTATGCAGGAGCACGGTCATCGATGTAACAGCCAATCAGTACCATCTCAGAATGGAGGTGACGTGAGGTGATTTGGACTCTGATTGGCTTAGGAACATAAAGAAATTTCAAGGCTATCATGATTGGTCTATAGAGGGGTGGTGACCAGACTGAGAGACTCGCATACATGGGTGGCACAATGAAACACCAAAAGATATCAGCTGCCTGACAAGATTAACCCTACAACAGCTGTGTAATAGGGACAGGGACACAGTAGTAGCAGTAATAGTTAGATTTAAATGTGTTAAGGCCTGTTATTGCATCAGGGTGCAGCAACCCCCCATAACAGACACAGTTGTTTGAATAAGGGCCAGCTGGTGCATAGAGTTCTTTACATGCAGCATTTTGGGTTGTTTTCTGGCCCTGAGCACTACTCTGAGAGTCACTGCAAACATAGAGAGAGGGGCTGTACTTGCCAGATAGTATTTAGTTCCATGGGGCACAACCTGCTTAACAATGTTGTGGTTGTTGACTGATGGGACGTGCAGATGAAAACAGGACACCAGGAGTTGTATATCAAAATGGGCAACTTATATTAAAGAAAATGGAGATACACAGCTCAAACCATTTTATCATTGACATTGTTACTGACAGTGAAGAGTTAGCTTGTTGATTCTCGATAAAGTGCTGTGTTTATAGTTAAAATGTGTCTCCGCACACTGTGTAGCACTAGTGGTAAATTAAAGGAGAAGTCCAGCGAAATTTTTATCAAAGTATTGTATTGCCCTCCAAAAGTTATACAAATCCCCAATATACACTTATTACGGGAAATGCTTATAAAGTGTTTTTTTTTCCCTGCACTTACTACTGCATCAAGGGTTCACTTCCTGGATAACATGGGGATGTCACGATAACATGTGGCTGCTGGAGAGGATGATGGCAGGGAGATGCTCAGTGTCTCTTCAGTGCCCTGTGTCCCTCAGTGTCCCTCTGCCATCATCCTCTCCAATGTAAGGAAGGGACTACTGCACGTTCCATGGAAATACTAATAGAAAATAACATGGAGAATCATTTTATATAACATATCCAAAAGAAATATGATTGTGCATCATTCAATTTTAGTAATTGTCAGTAAGAGCCTAATACTACCAGTACAACTAGACATTTTGATCCACACGGACCTTTCTCAACATGGCATTCATCAGGAATATGAAAGAAACAGATAGAGCAGAGGTAGCATGAGATAAGGAAAGAATATTCTTTATTTCATGCTACCTCTGCTCTACCTGCTTTCTGTACTCTATTAGTAAAGTCTAGAGGGGGTCCTCTATTCAGGAAACTAATCTTTTGGCCAGTCTAAAGAGTGACTACAAATTATGTCTCTCACGCTCGGGCAGATCTGTCCTACCTGCATTACACAGACAACTCAATGATTTGACCAGGCAATGAGTAGTTTCCCCTTAACGAGTTCCAGAGTATGGGAACAACTTGGTGTCCTGCTTACTGTCAAGAGACCCACAAAAAAGATTGGCTAAACTGGAGACCCCTCTAAACTAGAGTACCTCTCTAAATTTCCAGCTCTAAGTCAGTGATGCAAAGCATGGCAATAATAAAAATTTTCTTCTGCTCATCTCTTCTTCGTATTTAGCCAGTTAATCTACCATGTGCGTAGACTGACATAATTTCATTTACGTCAGTAGACATTTTAAGTAAACTAAACAAGATCTAGGCTGATGAAACACAATTATATCATTTGTATTTATATCTAGGGGATCTGGTTGACATTATTTGACTGCATCAGGGCCAGGCATTGACTACAATAAAGCAGTTTAGCAGAAGTTTTATTTTCTTCCAGAAAGAGCTCCATTTTTATCCAGTGGTGTATCTGGTATGGAATCTCCAACCATGCTATTCCACTTACCTAGGCTGAATCCCTGTTTTTCAGGCAGTACTCGGGCTGTCTCCCCCTTCCCCACAGAACGAGAAGGCATCGGGAATCAAATGATGAAGATTCGAGTAGGTTTGTGTTTGAACTAACCTGAAATTCCTGATGTTCGATCATCTCTATTCATGAAGTTGACACTTTGCACTGAGGAATAAAAGCATTTTTCTTTGTTCTAGAAGCACAGGCAGGTACCATGTGTCTCCTTAAACTAAGAGCTATCTTACAGTTCAGCATGTTAAAATATGAATTGCATCATGGGCTATTTTATAATAAAGACACTAGAATGAAAAATTTGAAAATAAATTACCCACATTTTAAGAATGTGTTTAACATTAGGTCCTTTTCTGACCTATTCCTTTTAAATGCATATCCCCATCTCAAGTAGCATAGTTATACATGTAGGGTTTATCAAGTCAAATATTTTTGCAAACTGGCAAACTTACCTCCTCGTATGCTGTTTTTTTTCCCTCCTATTGCTGACAGTTCGATGTCTAGGTTACCGACCACCACTCTGCTCTAAAAGCAGTGAGAAAATTTAAAATTCACAAGATAAATTACACAACAAAGTATTCAGACTGTCCATTTTGTATGAGGAATTGCACACAGCTCATCTCTTC